>NC_133332.1:290833997-291133997 GCF_042186555.1 Aquarana catesbeiana
ATCACCTCTATGGTTACTTCTTAAAGGGGGAAAAGGGTGAACCGGGACCAGATGGGGAGAAAGGAGAAAAGGGTGCAGTTGGATTGGTCGGAAAAGATGGGCCCCCAGGTCTCAATGGTCTTCCAGGCATCAGAGTGAGTATGCATTTTCTTTTATCCTCTTTGACATTACCTGCTGTGTTCCTCATCTATTAAGGGACACCGATATATACAAAGTGGTTGGATAAAATTTATCATTTCAAAATTTCAGAAAAGTGAGATTACTCCATCAGCCAAGGATTACTGTACATCTTTATTTCCACATTGGCAGTAATTGTCATCTTTTTCCCATTATTGTCTTTTTCCAGCATAGATAAGACCATTAAATTCCCTGACTGGTGATAGATTAATGGTCGTATTTATCTATTGTGGACTGTGCTGTAACTACAACAGTATAGGTCCAGGGGCAGCACTGACCTTTGCAGGAAATCCTCTTCCCTAAGAGGCCACTTTATATATATTACTGACATCCATGTTGTTATTGTATATTGTGTTTTTAAATCATATTATGCTATACAGTCTTCTGCCCCCAAATTTGATGTATAGCCCTAAGAAATAAGCTGGTAGAGGCCCAATGGAAAGGACAGTTCTTGGAAATTTTATTCTAACTCTGTTATAAATTGTTGAGGATATTTGCTGCATGTCCTACTTGTTTTCATATATTTTTCCTTGTGGTGGGATTGTGCAGTACAACCCTATTCATGTCTATGGTCCTGCTTTATCTCAGTATTATCTTATTCATTTAAATAGTGAAATCATCCAAGCAATAGTTCTATTCTGCAAATACTGCAGATTTCCGTCAGGAATTCCACTTAGTTTACTCTAATCTGAGTTGAGTTGAGTAACGCAATTAGATTTCACACACCTCCTCATATGTTCATTGGGAATGTCTGTTCCCTGATGTCTGTGCTCTGCAATCTACTCACTTTCTATTTGCTCCATCATCAGTCAGATTCAGACTTCAAGGCAAATATTAGTTACATAGGTTGAAAAAAGACACAAGTCCATCTAGTTAATCTGATTTGATTGGTAAAGATTAGGAACTTATTAGGACTGACACATTTATTATTCCCCGTACACACCGTCCGAATTTCCGACAGAAAAAGTCAGATGGGAGCTTTTCAACGTATATTCCGACCGTGTGTATGCCCCATCTGACTTTTTTGGAGAACATGTTCTATATTTTTCCAACTGAACAAATTCCTATCGGGAAAACCGCTCGTCTGTATGCTGTTCCGACGTACCAAAAATGACACCTGCTCTGAAGCAAGTACGAGACGTCGTACGTGTTGTCCTGTCGTACATGTTGTATGTCACCGCATTCTTGACAGTTGGAATTTGGTGTGACCATGTGTATGCAAGACAGCTTGAGTGGAATTCCGTCGGAAAAACCTTCAGAGTTTATTCCGACGGCAAAACCAATCGTGTGTACAGGGCATTACACTATTGTTGACAAATATCAACACTGCATTTGTGTATATTGACGTATAGCCTCAGCTCATCCACCCAATCCTGGGTTACCAGATAACAACAAAAGTACTCCCAGCAACCACAGTTTTAATTACACACAAGTACCCTTCAGATTCAGCACTCATCAGAAACACTAGACCCGCATTTCTGAAGGACTTTGGTGTTTTTGCCTCCCGATGATCAGTTCTCTAGGTAATCATCTGTAGAACAGCATTTGCCCCATTGTATCCTCCTTCCTAGTTCTTTGGTCACTCTCAAGCTCCACAACAACACAGCTAAACGGGACTGCAGCTTCAAGTCACCTGGGACTTTCCACCTCTCCTCCAGTATATCGGGCAGGGACATGATACACAGCATTGTGTAAACATAACCATAATAAAAAAACAACATAAACATAACTTGCTGAAAAAACAAGTTCATGCATTAAAAAAAAAAAAAAACAGTAAAGTTAACCCAATTTTTTTGCACAATGTGAAAGATGATGTTACGCCAAGCAAAAAGATACCTAACATGTCACGCTTCAAAATTGCACACGCTAGTTGAATGGTGTCAAACTTCGGTACTTGTATACAAAAGATATGCTGCGCTAAGGTGAAAATGTCAATCTGGAGATCATTAATGCATATGAGGTATACTGAAAATACCGCATAAGCGGCTTATCCAGCCACAGCAAGGCACAAAGGATATATGTATACTTAACCACTTCCCGCCCAGCCTATAGCAAAATGACGGGCTGGAAGTGGTTCTGTTATCCTGACTGGGCGTCCAGCAGGATAACATGCCGGCCGGCCCACAGGGGTGAGCGGCGATCTGCCAGAGGCTTCTTACCACGTGATCAGCTGTGACCAATCACAGCTGATCATCGCGTGAACCAGGTAGTGCCGGTAAACAGCATTTTCGTGCTCAGTTCGTGCTGACAGGGAGAGCTGATCGACAGCTCTCCCTGTCAGAAGGGGGGTCTGTGCTGATAATCAGCACATTGGCACATCTAATGGGGCTGTGCTGATAATCAGCTGCCAATCAGTGCCCATCAGTGCACCAATAATAAAGTCTGCCAGAGCCCACCACAGTACCAGTCAGTGCCCATTTCAGTGCCCAGCAGTAACACCCGTCAGTACCTCATTATCAGTGCTGCCCATCAGTGCCGCCTGCCAGTGCCCATCACAGCCGCCTGCCAGTGCCTATCATAGCCGCCTGTCAGTGCCTATCAGTGCTGCATATCAGTGCCCCCTAATGGTGCCCATCGGTGTTGCATAACAGTACCGCCTATCAGTGCCCATCAATTCTACATATCAGTGCCTCCTCATCGGTGCCCATCAGTGCCACCTTAACAGTGCCAACTCATCTATTCCCATTAGAGCCACCTCATAAGTGCCCATCAGAGCCGCCTCATCGGTGCCCCTCAGTGAAGGGGAAAACAAAATTTTATGACAGAAACTAAGAAAAACGGTTTTTTTTTCAAAAATGTTGGTCTTTTTTTAGTTTAGCAAACAATAAAAACCCCAGAGTTGATCAAATTCCACCAAAAGAAAGAAAGCTCTATCTGTGGGAAGAAAATTATAAAAATTTAGTTTGAATACAGTGTTACATGACCGCACAATTGTCATTCAAAATGTGACAGCGCTGAAAGCTGAAAATTGTCCTGGGCAGGAAGGGGAGAAAGTGCCTGGTATTGAAGTGGTTAAAAATCCCCATAGGCCATGCTTTAAAAAGTTTTACTGGTTACATAATTTGAGATTACAGAAGAGGTCTAGGGCTAGAATTATTGCTCTCGTTCTAACGTTTGTGGCGATATCTCATGTGTGGTTTAAATACCGTTACATATGTGGGTGCGATTTATGTATGCATTCGCTTCTGCATGCGAGCACACGGGGACAGGGCGTTTTACTTTTTTTTAATTATTATTGTTAATTTTACTTTTATTTTTCTAGTGTGACACTCTTTTTAAAACATTTTTTTTAGCTTTTATTCCTATTACAAGGAATGTAAACATCCCTTGCAATAGGAATAAGCATGACAGGTCCTCTTTACAGTTAGCTCTGGGGTCAATAAGTCCCCCACATCTCACCTCTAGGCTGGGAAGCCTAAAATCAAAAAAAGAAAAAAAAGATCTCGGCTTCCCAGCTGAGGCAATGCCAATTTTTTCGAATGCAGAGACAGGGCGTGACGTCATAACATCGCGCCGGCCTCCGAATAATCATAGAGGCTCCGGGTACCATCTGATCCACCGGAAATCTCTATCGCCAGCATCCAGCGCCAGCGGTTCCCTTCTCTGACTCACCGATGGCAGGGGTGAGTCAGTAGAAGCACCAGAGGGCTGCGGGGGGATGTCCTCTCTCGCCACCTGTAAGAACGATCAAGCGGCTGAACATGGTGTAGGAAATCGCCGGCTGAGAAAGAAGATATCTGAATGATGTCTCTAGCTGCGGGCATCATTCAGATATCACCACTCAAACTCGACAACGTCATATGACGTGCGGCGGTCATGAAGCTGTTAATAAGCCTTTTACGCTGGAATTTAGCCACCCAGGTTTGGACTTATTTCTTTTATATTTGCTGCCGAATAGAATACACCGGCTAATGCTCCTAATTAATATATTCTTTGAGAACTCCCTCTTTTCTTCTATGGTTTTTGTGTCCAGAATATTCTCCTATCTAATATCATGAAGTATGGAGCGCGATTTGGTACAATTGGCTTTTTTGTCCTAGCCTCGTGTCTCCTTTTTCTATGATTTACGGTGAAGATAACTACCCTGAGATCACTATTACTCAAGCTACCCCTGTGCTGTTTGTTATTAGTAGGTCAAGCAGAGCTGTATTTTTGGTTAGGGCCTCTACCAACTGAACATGAAATTGTCCCGCTAGACGTTCAGGAAATGACGAACCATAGATGACTGAGCAATTCCATCTGCCCAATCAGTATCTGGATAATTGAAGTCCCTCATGATAATAACATTGCACTGCCTCACCCCCATTTCTAACTGTGAAAGGAGATTGGTCTCATCCTTCAGGTTAGGGGGCCTGTAGCATAAACCCACTAATCTTTATCTATTTGTTTTTTCTCTTGAAGCTCCAGCCATAAGGATTCTTCCTCTTTTCTTGTAATGTCATCAAATCACTCCTGACATACATGCCCACCCCTCCCGCTGTTCTACCTACCCTGTTTCTTTAAAACAGGGAATACAGTTAAAACGTTGCAATATGAGCTGCCAAACCAGGTTTCTGTTAGACCCCTTTCACACCAAAGGTGCTTTACAGGCGTTTAAAAATAGCGCCTGTAAACTACCTCCCCTGCCACCCCAGTGTGCATGCATTTTCCTGGCTTCCCCAGTGTCCCTTCAGACGTTCTCACGCTGCATGCTAAACTCCCTGGGGTCACATGCAGACCACGGGACACCACTGATGTAGTGAAAGGGCCAGCCTGATTGGATAGATGGTGTGTCATTAACTGAAAAAGAAAGTGCTGTGTAGGAGGCTTAAAACTGGGTGAGGAGCAGCCAAACTCTGCTATAAAGGTGAGGTTGTGGAAGACCGTTTTATGTCACAAGTCATACACCATTTCTCCCAGGCAAAGATTTCTATCATGTCATAACATCAGGAAGGCGTATGATTGGCCCAAATTAATTCTGATGCAGGACAATAACCCCAACATACATGCAAAGTTATTAAGATCTATCTTCAGTGTAAAGAAGAACAAGGAGTGCTGGAAGTGATGGTTTGGCCCCACGGAGCCCTGATCTCAACATCAAGATTGTCTGGAATTACATGAAGATGAAGCTTTGCATGAAGATTTGAGGTAGCCTACAGCCACAGAAGATACACTATATTGTCAAAAGTATTGGGACACCTGCGTTTACACGCACATGAACTTTAATGGCATTGCAGTCATGTTGGAACAAGAAGGGGCCATCCCCAAGCTGTCCCCATAAAGTTGGGAGCATGAAATTATCCAAAATGTCTTGGTATGCTGACATCTTAAGAGTTCCCTTCACTGGAACTAAGAGGCCAAGCCCAACCCCTGAAAAACAAACCCAAACCATAACCCCCCCCCTCCACCAAATGATTTGGACCAGTGCACAAAGCAAGGTCCATAAAGACATGGATGAGCACATTTGGAGTGGAGGAACTTGACTGGCCTGCAGAGAGTCCTGACCTTAACCCGATAGAACACCATAGCGATGAATTAGGCAGAGACTGCGAGCCAGGCCTTTTTGTCCAACATCAGTGCCTAACCACACAAGTGCGCTTCTGGAAGAATGGTCAAACATTCCCATAGACACACTGCTAAACCTTGTGGACAGCCTTCCCAGAAGACTTGAAGCTGTTACAACTGCAATGGGCATGCCAACTCAATATTGAAGCCTACGGACTAAGACTGGGATGTGTGTATATAGTGTATATCTCAGCTCTTTTTTGAATATCGGTACCACATTTGCCTTTCACCAATCTGTTGGTCCCATTCCAGTCAGTAAGGTTGCCTTTAAAAATTGGGAACAACGGTCTGGCAATAACATCACTAAACTCCTTGAGGACTCTCGGATATCATCTGGTCTTGATGAGAAGAATGTATTGTTCTCCATGTCAGTTTTGACCAACTTTCCCTGATTTATCTTTTATGGGGCCAGAATGCACTGACCTAGCCTTTTTACTATTAATAGGTTTGAAAAAAAAATTTTTTTTTTACTCTCTTCAGCAATGTGTTTCTCGATTTGTTTTGCCTGCCCTTGTGTTTTGCATTCTTTTTGAAATTCCAATATATTTTACAGGACCACTTTTTCTTATTTATATGCCTTTTTTAGCTTAGTATTTGGCCACCCATCTTTAACTTCTGTTTCTTTTATTTGTTGCCCAATGAAGTGCACTACTGAATGCTGTTTACAGTTGCAACACAAGTCATATTGTAATTGAATGTTATTAAAAATTACCTTTCCTTTTTAATCTTCGGCTTGCTAATTTTCTGAAAATGCAATGCAATATGGCTACCTGGAGGTGTTCTATACACAGAATGTGTACTGACCACCCCCCCCCCCCCCCCCCCCCCCCGAAACATCAATTCTTGCTTGTGTGATTGGATCACTAATTTTCCCAGAAGTCTGCCCTCAGATACAAGTCAAATTTCAGGCATCCCCTGCAAGAAAAATTTCATTTTTTGTGAGATACTTTCAATAGCAAATCACGTCTAAAGGGATGCAAACCCAGCAGATTTCCTCATTAGAGCCCTGCAGCTGCACAGCTTATTGATAATTATGAAACCACTGTCACTTTCCCACATATACAGACAAACACACACAGATTTTTTTCTGAATAAAAAAAAGGTAGGAATCTTCAATAATGTTTGTTAAAACTCTTGTATCGTACATAGATCACCCAGAGGGGAATGTTTTTTCTCAACAAAAGTGGAGTTATGCAGGGGGCGTGGCCGAACGGAGATCTGAGTGGACGTGCCTGAGGTGAGCTCCTGCAGCCATAGAGCACACCCGGAGCAATACACGTCCATCAGACCCGCACTGACTCCACCGGGGGCCCAGGGCTTCCACCAGACCAGTAGGGAGCTGCCTGGGATCGCGGGCGCACCGATCGCGGAGCTCCAGCCGCCTGAGAGGACAGGCCGCGGCTTCGGCCTACAACGGGGAGCGGCGGCCATCTTGCTCCACCCGGACGCCGTGCCGGAGCGGCCTCGGGCTGATCCACCTGCCCTGAGACCGGCTCTCCTCCTCCACGACCACTGGGGATATCCAGCCTGCCAACCGGGACCAGCATTCCTCCCTGTGCCGCCCTATTAGACCAGCCAGAGGGACCTGGTAAGTGACGGTGGCCATCTTGTTACACCCGGCGGCCTCTCCGTCTCTCTCCTGGGCCCAATCCACCCCCAGGAGCACCTTGGCCTGAAAAATCAAGCCCCCCAAGGGAGTATTGAAGGAGCATCTACCCCCATCTGGCACCAGTTGCAGCCAAAGCCCTAGCCCCAGGGATCTAGTGTGGCGGCCATCTTGATACACCCTGACAGCCCCCCGTCTCCTCCTCTGGGCCTAATCCAAACTGTACCCACCCCCCAGGGCATCCAGGACTGGCAGACAGTGGCCCTTGATGTAGACACCCACAAGCATATACCCCCTTCAGTGCGCAGACACGGCCCCGAAAACCCCGGGAGGCGGCCATCTTGCTCCACCAAAGCTGCTGTATACACATATGCTCCTGATCTCCTCCACCCCTATGAGCCTGGATCACTACCTACACAGCCACCAGAGTAGCCCAGCAGGGCCAGCGCCCAACTGTGGTCCCCGTCTGTACAATTCTGCAGAGAAGCGTGACTAACCATGTATGGCTAAAGAAATGAGTTGCTGAGCTCCGTGGCTGCCCGTAGCAGGCAGGCTATACTTCAGTCATCGCGCATCCTTGAAAACATGTCCACGCACAGCTCTACAGATCTACTGAGTCCACGGATCTACAACCGGGCACAATCCAGAGAAACATGCTCCGCACATCTCAACCCGATCCCCGCACTCCCAAAGACAAGATGGCGCCCAATCGAAACTCAGGGAAGGGCAAGCCTCCTCCCCCCACTCAGACGGCAACAGACAGCAGCGAGGATCCAGATGACCCCCCGATCCAGCACTCGGACTTACCAGCTGTAGTATCCAAATCTGGGTCCGCTATTGCCCCGCTTCTGGCCACGGGCCCTGGGGATGTGGCCCCTCGAATATCAGGAGAATCACCTAGATCTGAAGCCTCGACCCTTCTGGCGGCCTTCCGAGCGGAGTTTGAGTCCTGGGCGGTCAAAATGGAGACCTCATTACACAGGGATATCCAGGCCCTCCAACAACAGGTCTCCACTAATCAGACTGCAGTGTCCGCCCTAACTGACATTCAATCTGACCATGCAGCCCGCATCACATCCCTCGAGCGGGCCTCCAAGGAGCACTTGCACCGTATACGACAACATCAACTACGCATAGAAGACGGAGAAAATAGGAGCAGGAATAATATACGGCTGCAAGGCATACCGGAGGCCACGGCGGGTACAGACTTGAAACCTTCTGTCACTGCCATCCTCAACCAAGTCCTGGGAAGAGAGGCTTCATCCCCTATTGAAATAGACCGGGTGCACAGAGTGGGGGGGCCGAGGAGGGAACATAGTGACCGCCCACGCGATGTCCTCTGCAGGGTTCACTATTTCACCCTTAAGGAAGAACTTATGCGCAAGGCATGGTGTTTGGGTCCCGTGGACTTTGATGGTTCTGCTATCCACCTATACCCAGACCTCTCTCGTAACACTCTCCACATGCGCCGCATAGTCCGCCCACTCCTAGACCTGATACGCCAAGCCGGAGCAACCTACACATGGGGACACCCCTTCAGTATTAAGGTGACCAGGGCTGAGCATAAATTTGTCCTCTCAGACCCGGATCAACTCCCAGCCTTTTTCAGCTTTCTGGAGCAAGATCCAACTGATGTACCGAACTGGCTGGACCCGCCAGACGACCGTGCCAGGGTGCAAACACGAGATCCTCTTCCACAACGACGCAGACATCCGAGGTACGGATCACACTCTATTGACCCTAGTCCACGTCATCCTACCTCTCCGGAAGATTAAGGTAACTCTAAAGTGTTGCAAGAAGCCAATCCAATGCTCCCCATGTGACTAGCACCATCCCAGTATACTGCGTATCTCTTGTCTCCTGGACAGGTCGATGTTTGGAACCCCTCCCCCCCATAGGATTTTTTTGGGGGGGTTTATATTTTTATATTTTTTTATTATCTTTTCTTTTTACATTTTTCCTCATCGGTTCCACCTGACTACAGCTGGATACGATATGGTGGGAGACAAGATAACATGATAATACTCTAATGCCTCAAGACAGATGGTGCACCAAATTAGCGGGCCTTCTCCCTGCCCTTTGCTGGTGTGCTGTACCTAGCTGGGGTTCGGGAGAGGCTATGGGACCGCAAATTCCTAATATATGTTTTGGATATGCAATTATGGAGCTTCTAGTATATTTTACAGCACTGCTTTATTCTCTGTGATTAGCGGAAATGTCCCACCTGGATACGGGTGGAGGGGCCGATAGATGGACTGACTGGGTCCATGGTCTCTTGCCACTATCCACATGGGCTCCTCTAGCTCTCGGTATACGGGTTCTCTTACACCGAATAGTCTCACTTTAAAATGTTATTACACATTGTTACTGTTTTCAGTGTTACTACACAGATTTATCTCCGGGGCCCCATGTTGGGGCCTGTGGATGGTATGTGTTGAAAACGTTTGCTTCCCCCCCATGATATTATCTTATGGGTTGATATCTCCTCTGTGGAGGAGGGAGGGTGGGCTTGTATGGATATTTGCCCACGCAGACCACCACCCTCCTTCACAGATGATCTGATGTGTGTTCTGATGTTTAAATGTTTTGTTACACTGATATGCCTCAATTAAGCTATATATGCCTGTTCTGCTACTGGGCTCATGGCTCAGATTCTCCACCTCGACCCTCCACCCCCAATAGGCCGGGCACGAATTGTGCCGCCTTACGTGATTTCTCACGTGGAGTCCCGTACCAGTGGACCCCTTAGATTTGTTAGGCTCCTTATTCAGGTGTCCTCCCTACCTAGTTTTTGTCCTGATATATCTTTGCTACCTTACAAGCTTTCCCTCCCCCCACTCTTCCTCCCCCCTCTATTCTCTATAATTTGACTTTCTTTTTCTCATTCCACTATGGCTCATACAGTGCTATCTCGTCCTCGCCTGAAATCTTGTTCATACAATGTAAATGGCCTCAATATTGCATCCAAGAGAGGGCAAATCCTCTACCAAATGCATAAACAACAGGTCAATGTGTTACTGTTACAGGAAACTCATTTCCACACAAACTCCACCCCTTCCTGCTCCAATAGGTACTTTAATAGATGGTTCCACAGTACAAATCCCTCCCAGAAAACCAAAGGAGTATCTATTGCCTTCCACAAAACGCTTCCGATTGACCTGATAGACCAGCTCTCGGACCCCCAGGGAAGGTATGTGTTCGTAAAGTTCTCCTTATGGGGCACAAAATTCACTATTGCCAACCTTTACCTACCAAACACTAATCAAATATCGTCGGCTCTGCGGTACATGAGGATTTTGTCAGAATTTGAAGAAGGTAAACTAATCATAGGCGGGGATTTTAACGCCCCCCTGGATCCACTCTTAGACTCATCAACCTCTCGCTCATCCATCTAAGGGCATTCAAACGGGCTATCTCCGACCTCCGTTTAATCGATATTTGGCGGGTTCTGTTTCCAACAAATCGCAACTATACCCACTTCTCCCAGGTCCACCACTCTTATAGTCGTATTGACTACTTCCTTCTTGACCATAGCTGCTTGGATTGGTCACCTGAATGCGAGATAGACTCAATGGTCTGGTCCGATCACTCACCTATCTATCTGACACTATCGATCCCTTCCACGCCGGTGAGAGAATGGACGTGGAGGCTGAATGATTCCCTTCTTACGGAACCTGATTGTTCCCACAAGGTTTCAGAAACAATTTCTAATTTTTTCATAGACCATGCCTCGGACACTACCTCACTACCCTTACAATGGGAGGCGCTTAAAGCAGTCCTGCGAGGTATCTTTATTCAGATGGGAACCCGCGTGAAAAAGGCTTGATCAGCTGCAATAACATCAGCAATTCAAAAGCTTCGAGACCTTGAGACACAACATAAACAAGCCCCAACTGTGGAGACCCTTATAGAGGTCTCAACGGCTCAATCCCAACTTAAGGACCTGTATGAGGCCTCAGCTCGTACCTATGCGGACAGACTTGCCTTACATCAGTACCGATTTAGAGATAAATGCGGTAGACCGTTAGCTCACACCCTCCACCCAAACACGTCTTCCACATTCATACCCCATATTCGGGCCCCTTCTGGAGAAATGCTTAGCGAGCCCTCCAAGATATCACAAACATTCCAAGATTTCTACCAAACACTTTACAATCTACCGCCCGGCGTCTCTCCTGGCCCAACCCTTGCCCCTGAACCTGATAAACTGTCTTATATTGAGGAAACAGAGCTCCCTACTTTGGATGGCGATACTGTAGAAGAGCTGGAGCAAGTAATTACAGCGGATGAGGTAATGGGAGCGATAGCGTCCACCCCGTCCGGTAAAAGCCCGGGTCCCGACGGATTCACCCCTAAATTTTACAAAACATTTGCTCCTTAACTGACCCCCTTCTTGGTTAGGGTGTTCAACACCCTATCGGAAGGCTCAGCGTTTCCTCCACAAACACTTGAAGCCCACATTACCATTATCCCAAAACCAGATAAGGACCCTACTTTGTGTGCTAATTAAAGGCCCATATCGTTAATTGGAGTGGACTTGAAATTATATGCCAAAATTTTAGCCACTAGATTGCAGCCGCTCCTCCCCCGCCTCATACACCTGGACCAGGTGGGTTTTGTTAGTGGTCGCGAGGCAAGGGACAACACCCTAAAAACCCTGCTTCTTACCGACTATGCCCACACCCACGATGTCCCTTTATGCCTTTTGACGGTCGACGCCGAAAAAGCATTTGACCGGGTCGACTGGCAATTCCTCCAGCTGTCCCTAAAGCAGATAGGTCTGGGCCCCAAAATGATATCCCGAATTATGTCCCTTTACTCCTCTCCCTCTGCTAGAATTCGGGTGAATGGTTCATCGTCACCTACATTTTCCTTCCACAACGGGACACGACAAGGCTGCCCTCTATCTCCCCTTCTCTATGTCCTGGTCATGGAACACCTGGCAATTGCCTTGCGCAATAACCCTAACATTTCAGGTGTATCAATAGGCCCCACTCATTCCAAACTGGCTCTCTTTGCGGATGACCTGCTAATGTTTGTAACCCAACCCCATATATCCTTACCACATATAATGCAGGAATTCACAAGGTTTGGGAAGCTGAGCAATTTCAAAGTGAACCATACTAAGTCAGAAATCCTGAACATCTCACTGTCCCAGGAGGCCCTCCGCCAAGTCTCCACTAAGTATCCTTTTAAAACAGGTTCCACTTCCATCCCTTACCTCGGAATCCAAATACCCACAGAAGGATCCCAATTATTCTCTCTGAACTATGCTCCCCTTCTGCTTAGAACCAAGACGGATCTCTCAAACTACACGAAGAAGCGCCTTTCGTGGCTAGGCCGGGTAAATGCCCTAAAAATGGACGTTCTCCCTCGGTTTCTCTATTTGTTTCAGACAATTCCCATATCCATACCCTCCTGGTTCTTTAAGAAGCTCTGCCAACTATTCTCCTCCTTTATATGGGGAGGGGCTCGTCCTCGGATACGCTATGAGACTCTCTCGCTCCCCAAGATTCGTGGAGGAGCTGGAGCTCCAGATGCCTCTATATACTATAAGTCAGCAGTACTCACGCGTATACTTAACTGGTTCCATCATTCCTCCACCAAATTATGGGTACAAATAGAGAGCCATATCAATTCGATAGATCTCCGCGCCTTACCGTGGACGCCTACCGAATTCCTGAAAGGAGGGATACCCCTGAGCGACCTTACACAACAAACCATACAAATTTGGACCCGAATGAATTCCTCCAAGACCCTATCTCCTCTGAAGGGACCCATGACTCCACTATTTGGGACCCCGGCTTTTCCTCCGGCCCTACAGGGAGCAAGTTTTGGACCTTGGTGTAAGGAGGATCACAGACGACTTGCCCAAGTCTTGCAATCAGACTCTTCCCTGACTCATGACATCCCCTCCGGCCCATCTTCCCATACCTCGACGCATTGGCTGCAGAGGCAACAGGTGATATCCTTCATTCGCACCTTCCCATCCCTGCCTGATATACTTGCTGACTTAACAGACTTGGAGAGCATGCTGCTCCAGACCGCCCCCCCCACACATGTGGTCTCTCAACTATATTCTCTCATACATATGGCTTATAATCCTGACCTCCTTCCATACACACAGGCCTGGAAGGAAGATCTGGGTCACCCCATTTCACCTATAGACTGGCAAAAGTGTTTCATTCTGACTCACAAAATATCCTTAGCCTCCAAAGCCTAAGAAAAAGGATTTAAGTTGTTGACCCGTTGGTACAGATGCCCCTCGACTTTGCACTGGATAAACCCGGCACTCCCGGATACCTGCTGGTGTTGCTTGTCATCCAAGGGAACCTTACTCCACATTTGGTGGGAATGCCCCCTTGTGCGGAGGTTCTGGCAGAAGATCCTCCACTTGTACTGCAGACTCATGACGACCTCAATCACACCCTCTCCTGAGGTAGTTCTGCTATCTTTGCTCCCTGGACCGATTAAATTGGTCAAAAAAGACGTTTTGCGTCACTTTCTGGCGGCTGCTAGAACAGTTCTGCCCAGACATTGGAAGTCGACGAGCATGCCTTCCCTGGGGGATTGGGCAATTGAAGTGGACCAAATTAACAGATTGGAACGAATGTTGTCGCAGGAAGCGGGTAAGGAGGAGCAATTCTCCAAGACCTAGACCTCATGGTCTATGTTTCGATACTCCTCAGAATTTATTTCATGGGCCTCAGAGGAATCCACCGACACATCTGTATAGCCACAGTGGAAAATTTCTCTCTTAATTTCTACATCCCTTACTGCCTTGACCCTTCTATCCCCACTCTCTCCTTTTTTCCCCTTCTCCTTTCCCTTTAAATGTTTGCGTTACACGCTCACCTAAATCATAATCTCTAGTCTCATTAGACCGGAACGGTGTCACACACAGAGCTTCCCCCTCAGAGAAAACGTGCTCAGCGCAGAAGTAAAAGCCCTAGCCTACTTGTAATGAGTGGGCACCACTCGTTGAGTAGATAGTGGTGCTCACCTAATCTTACTAAGCCAGGTTAGACGCTGTAGGTATACAGGCTTATATACCATATCAATCAACCAAAGCTCACAAATTATCTAAAACATGAGACGGTACGACAACAGTGTTGCACGAATGGTTACGAATATACGAATGTATATCTTTGTTATGTGTTATTGAACGACTTATTTGTATACTGTACATTTTTGCAATGATACTTTGCCTATCAATAAAATAAGATTGAATTAAAAGTGGAGTTATGCTTTAAAACACCCCCACATTTTTTTAGTGATTTTTGGACAATAATTTAAACCCATTTAGTAGCATGCAGTATGGATTGTAGCTTAGTAAAGTTAACTATTTTAAAATTGTATATTCTTTTCCCACCCACCTGTGTCTCTTTCCTATCATTTACGGCAAACATGATTACTCTGTTATCACTGTTACCTAAGTCACCCCTAACTTCCACTAACGCATTTAGGTCTGTGGTGTTTGAAATTAGCAAGTCCAATGGAGCATTATCTCTACTTGGAGCTTCGATTACTAAACTCAGTTGGCCTGAAATAGGTTCAAGAAATGACTAGCCTTACTTAATTGTGCAGTTCTATCTGCCCAATTACTGTCAGGATAGTGATCGTCCCCCATGATTATAACATTGGCCTGCCTCCCTGCCATTTCTAACTTTGAAAGTAGATGTGTTCTGACATTTCTGATCTGCATGCTTGGTTTAGCGTACTGTATTAGAAGGCTTTGCAGCCAGAGATGGGCAACTAGCATTTTCAGAAGGAGGTAAGCAATGTGAGCCTCCATATTAATCTCATAACAGGTTTATTTTAAATGAGCGAGTGGGTTTTTGCCTCATGTCACCCAGAAGCATTGAGTAGTGTGGTTTCAGCCATATACAGAAATCCTTCTGTTTTTTTATTCATCTCCTCCCTGGAACTATAAATGTCACTGAACAGGAGAATCTGCTCTCTAGCAACTCTAAGTGAAAATCTGGAACACCATTAATGATTTTAGGAAGAATAGACAGTCCAATAACTGTACTATGGGGTTTCATCAAGAGTCACATTGCTGACAGACAAGTACCATCTGAATGAGACATCAGAAGCGCATCACAGCTGTACTGATATTGCATAAGATATAAGAAAACAGCTGTTTTCCCCCCACGCTCCCCTTCTTCCTCCAGCATCTGCATGCCTCTAGCCCAGCCCTCTGTGTCCAGCTCACTGTCCATTGCACGCAGCCATTCACACGCTTAAGCTCTGTAAACTAGCAAATTAAAAAGTAGTTTAACTTGGCAGGAGTTCATGATGATCTAAGTCAGCTTAACCCATAGTAGATTGCTGTAAAACTGCAGAGAAGCTGGTTGTAACTTAGTGATGTTTTCTAAAAGACGTTTATGGTCAACTAATAACGGTTTAGAATTAGTGTCAAAACTGGAGACAAATTCAATTTTTTCATACTGTACTACATGCATACAGCATTTACTGCGTTGTACTGAGGAGAAGCGCTCTATCAGGGGTACAAATGCTGCAACTGTCTCAAGGCCCATGTAGTTAGGTGGCCCAGCCTTAACCACTGTCCTCTTATTTACCAGGCTTATGTCATCACAATCTGTGCCAAAGTCTTTGAAAATTTAGTAAATGCAGCTCTGTAATTATTATTATATCATTAAGTCCTAACTCCAGGAATTACAAATAAATGTACCCTTTCAGTTTTCCGTCCTGCTATTAAGCAAAATTGCTTGATCATCTCTCTGCCTTCAGTAGATGATTGGGCTATAAAGGAGTAGCAGACTAATATTTTATGTTTAATCTGCATTTATTAAAAGTTATTGTACATACAAACAGTACAAAATATAGCATATCAATTTAAAAGATGGATTACATGAGATATGTAATGACCTATCTAGCCAATATTATGTATCCAAATCAAGGAAAATGAACACAGGGTATATGTAAACAAAATGCAACATTTGAAATAGATGATAAATACAATGCCACAAAATTAGAAACATAGTAATCCAAACTGTAAAGGCGCGATGGGACATATCCTGAACATCAGGGGTTACTAGACTAGGCCTAACTCATAAGGGAGAATAATGAAGAACCAAACTTAAGATAATTGAAAGACCTCCAAAACAGTTATGGTATATAGTTTTTTGAGAGAAATCGGCTGCAACTGCAATATAAGGCCAATTACATCCTCATGCGTCTAGACAATGGTAAGCAAGCAAATGATGGATATGAAGAAAACAAGAGAAAGGAGGAAAGAGGAGAGGATAGGATATAAACAGTTGGGTGATAGTAGAATAGAGAAGGGCTCTTAAGAAAAGTAATGAAAATAGTAAAGTGGTGAATTCTGAGTAATATCTAACAAAATTCCACACAGTCCACATAATACTGTAGGTGCCTGATTCATGCTGCGGTTAAAAAGTGGTGGAGTAAGCAATTTTTCTTCTGCTTATAGGACCCAGGCATCATGAATAACAGTGTAATCAGAGGGTCATTAGGAATCCGATCTCCGATCTACGATCAGTTTGATACAGTTGAGGGATTTTTTCCCAACTTAGTATAGAGACATCAATGTTATGCAGGACTGAAGGGTGTCAACACCATCTGGATAAAATCTTATAATTACGCTCCTGATCTCTGGTAGATATGGAGGCTTTGTGAGTAAACACTAGTATCTTATCCCAGTCTGTCATCCTCCAGTAAGAGCAAGGTCCTCTTGCCACTCAGAGAAAAAGTGAGGGTTCAATGGATGTTTCATTCAGGAGAAGTTGCAGACTAATATTTTGATAAATGAAAGGCTTAGTGTTACTGAGAATGTTACACATGAATGCTGGGACAAGCAATAATATTTGGAGAGTTATACTCTAGCCTAGAGTCCTGCAGCAGCTTTCATTGCCTCTGCCATGCCTAAATGACCGGATGTGCCAATCAAAGCTTCAGAACTCCAGGTGATGCCAAAGCTTGCCCACTTTTTCCCACCTCCCACAAATTCCTATTGGCCACAGAGGCCTATCACAGTAATGAGACAATAGGAATATGGAGCGGACAAGCTCTGACACTACCTGAAGGTGCCTTTTAGATCTGTTATCAGCTTTTTTTTTTTTTTTTGCAACAGAATCATAATAACAAAGTTTTTCATTTCTATGACTAAGCTAGTTGGGTTGTTTGTGGAATAAAGCTGTGAATGTCGTGACATTATCAGAGTGCAGCTGCTTATTCTTTCGACAGCACACAATAATGATCTGTTTTCAGGAGATCCCTTTTATAGGTACAGTGGAACCTCGGATTACCAGCATAATCCGTTCCAGGAGTATGCTCGTAATCCAAAGTGCTCGTATATCAATGCGAGTTTTCCCATTGAAGTCAATGAAAACGAAAATAATTTGTTCCGCTTTGACTTCAATGGGATGCAATACCGCATGCGGCCAGAGGCGGGGGGCACCGGAGAGCCTCGGAAACGGTCGAAAAGGCCCGAGCACACTTCGGATGACCACAGCAAACCTCAGAAAGACTCTGTTCACAAGCCTTTCCGAGGTTAGCCGAGGTCAGCCGCACTGTCCTCGGGCCTTTCTGTGCATTTCCGAACGCCAACGATCGGCGCTGTTCAGCTCCAGCGCCCCCCACCTCAGGCCAAAAGCGGTACTGCACACCGCTTTTGGCCTGAATCCTGCTCGTTTTGCGGGACAACACTCGCAAACCAAGTTAGGATTTTTAGATATACAGTGCTCGGTTTGCAAAACCCTCGTTAACCGCGTTACTTGCAAACCAAGGTTCCACTGTAAATGTAAAAAATATAATAATTGAAAGTACCATGCCTCCCTATTAGGGGATGCACTGATACAGCAAGCTTATGCTATCTGTGCTTGTCTAGCTTTTGAAGATTCACAAGCTCCCCAGTAGGGATGAGCTCCGGCGTGTTCGCATGCTGCACGTGCCGATCCCGCCAGGAAGTCGGCACGGCGCAGCGCTAATCACAGGCAGTGAGACATTTCCCGAGCTCTGCAGCCACACATCGGGAAATGTCTCACTGCCTGTGATTAGCGCTGCGCCGTGCCGACTTCCTGGCGGGATCGGCACGTGCAGCATGCGAACACGCCGGAGCTCATCCTTACTCCCCAGTAATCTGCAATTGCTATGTATATGGCACACTACAATGACTGTGCCATTGCATTTAAAAGGTTTGCACTCAGTAATTTCTCCATCATTCCTGTATTCTTTGTCTGTGGTACTCACAGTGCTGATGAAACGTCTACCTAGAAGTCCTCTTAACACAAGAATCTGCAGTTTAAAGCCTTGCATGATGTCATCTGACCTTTCCTAACCACAAGAATTGTTTCTAATCTCATACAGTTTAATAAGAGATGTTACAGGCTGCTGTGATTTAATGCAGACACCAAGAATGTACAAGAAAAAACTTCACACAGACCCCAGTGGATGTGCAGCTGTAATTACTGTGGTTTGTTTATATCTAATTGACCATGTGTTACCCCAGCACCCTTTACACACAAAAAAATATAATTTCTGGGTTGTGCATGTCATTAAGGCTTTAGGTCTACAGCTAATGTGCACACCTACCATGCCCATTGCATATCAATGATCTGTTAGCAGCAAGGTGTATTTTGATTGGAGTTTAAAATGAAGCACTCAGAGCTTCTGTTGAAGAGTCAAGTGTTGGTAATGAGTAGACGATAGTGAGAAGTATTCAATAGTACTTTCTCGGCAAAACTGCTGGACTTGGCACCATCTGCTTGGTGCTTTTTTCACTCAGATTAGGAAAATTAGGCATTTATAGGGAAAATACGGTATTTAAGAGGCTAGGTGAGGGTTGAGGTTAGGGTAACATTTTTATAAGCCTGGGCAAAATGATAAAAGAATAACCACAAAAAGTACTGCATATCTCGGCATAATATGCACATAGTCTACATTACAGGACAAAGGGTCTTTAGGTCTTGTATAGCTGCCTTCAGATAATTGTATACTGGTGAACTAAGCTGTAAAGAAAACCCTTTTGTAACCCCTCCCACTCTCAGCAAGCCTCAGTTTTTGCTAGTGTCCTTTGGTGAACAGATGTCTTCTCTCTGCTTTGTGAGGCACGCCACCTAATGTTCCCTTTTTATGCGGTTTTTTCTTTCTTCTCAAGATATTCTTCTAGCGAGATTTCTTTGCTACAGAGCCACTTCAACTTCTCTTGCAGCTTCAAGACTGCTTGACTCTTAGGCACAGCCTGGAGAGGGACAGAACCCAGATGGTAGTGTGTCAGGGCTCTATACCTATTTGGAACCCAGTGTGCTGTCACTCCAGTCACTGATGGGTTAACATGTGGAGCACTGGCTGAGACACATTAAGTCGCAACCAACAATGGGAACAGTTTGGCCACACCACTATTTAAACTTGGCACATTTTTTCCACAAGCCACTAGGACTCCGGTCGAGAGAAATTTAGCACCTGCACAGCCTCATTTCCATAGTGCACAGGCCAGTTCATCTGCTTCTACCTACAGTAGAGCAATCTTCCTTAAAGTGCCTGTGTATCCACTGTCTATTGTGCCTAATCACAGAAAGCTTAACCACTTAAGGACCAAGCCTCTTTCTGAGATTTTTGTTCACAAGTTAAAAACAGTTTTTTCTTGCTAGAAAATTACTTAGAACCCCCAAACATTATACATTTTTTTTCTAACACCCTAGAGAATAAAATGGCAGTCGTTGCAATACTTTCTGTCACACCGTATTTGCGCAGTGGTCTTACAAGCGCACTTTTTTGGAAAAAATACTTCTTTATAATTATAATTAAAATAAGACAACAGTAAAGTTAGCCCATTTTTTTTATATTGTGAAAGATATTCATACTACATAGTGATCTCAGTTGCTTTAATCCAGGGCACTGAGCGGTGCTTTCATAGGTGGGCCATTTAAAGCATCTTTTGTATATTCTAATTTCTCGGGTGCTATGGATGCTTTGAGGTTTCTGAGTAGTAGAAACATAGATGTTAATGGTCTATTCATGAACAATGAACCAACCACCACTCAGGTGAATTTTAATGGAGCTATGTCAGAACTAGGTAACGTTTTGGAGAAGCAGGTGAGGGACCTGGTGGGACATATGCACTTTAGAACGATATATCAAAAAAAAGATAATTATTAGATGTTTAAGATGGGAAGTAATACCACAGGATGGGTTGGATCATCCGGGTTCCATCCAGGAATGGTTTGACTTCTATAATGGGGTGGGATTTAAGTTGTAGGAGTTGATTCTTCAGAGGAAAAAGCGTTAAATGGCTGATCTGGAATTAAGGATCAATGACTTGCAACAACAGCTTGACCCCATTAAGGATAGTCAACAAATTATTGATTTTAACACGAGAGTCAAAAAGAGGTTGGAAAAAGTCGATAAGGATACACAAAAAAATAAAGTTAAAAAATATCACAGAGATATGGAAGATTTCAAAGCCAATACAATTTATGCCTGGCAACAAGAATTACCTGATAATAAAAATTTAGTAGAAAAACCTTTATCTACACAACTGCTATCTACACAACCTGTGAGAAACCAGAACCTTCTGGCTCCCTCTAGTTTGGCTTGTGAATATGGATGGTGATGAATTAACACAACTAAATTCCCCGGCACTGTTCTCCACCCCTATTAAAAGGGGTTATGAAGTCGCACCTCCCCCTCATACTTTTTTAGGGAGAGGAAGGGGAGGCCAGAGGAGAGGTCCAGGTTAGCCACCTCCCAGAGGGAAGACACACACATACCCTCAACCTTTGCCCTATCACAGAGATCAAACATGGAAAGATCAACAACCCCAGTGGGAGAAGGACCATGTACAATACCAACGTCCAAGGACAGAAGATTAGGAAGTTAAATATTAAGAAACATTTCTTGGGATGTAACTCTCATGTTCATACTGTGACCAACACTGATAACTCTTCGAAGGCAGTGGATAGTGGTTTAAAAAATCTTTGTTTAATTCTATTAATAATGCCAATCACCAAGTGGAGATGTTTAAGGGTTTGGTTCTATGTGACTTAGACCACCTTAAACCAAAAAAAGATGTGAACCTGAGGCATATACAGGAAGGCATCAAAATGCTGGAAAAACGCAGATATCATAATAAGGCCGGCTGATAAAGGAGGAGGAGTGGTGGTGCTCTCGAAGGATTTTTATCATAGTCAGATCAGTGAGATGTTTGATGATGGGACCTACAGACTACTGGATAAGGACCCCACTCAACCTTATATAGACCAATTGGAAACCTTGGTGGACATGGGATTCCGGACAGGAGGTTTCTGGTATCTACAAGCAGTCGTATTCCAACTATATACACTCTGCCCAAGGCCCATAAGGATCTGATTAAACCTCCTGCTAGACCTATAGTGAACAGTATAGATTCGGTTTCCTCAAGAATGGAACAATATTTGGACCATTTTTTGCAAAAAAGTGTGACTAAAACCCAATCCTATCTGAGAGACACAAAGAATTTTTTGAATTGTCTACAGAATGTCGATTTGGCAGGAAAACCACATGTCCTCCTTTGTAACAGCAGATGTGGCATCATTGTATTCTATAATACAGCATGATGATGCCCTTCTGGCCTTAAATTGGGCTCTCAGTCAAAGAGATGGTACTTCTGGTATGGCAATAAGTTTTTTTCACAACAAAGAGGAGTTGCTATGGGCGTGAAATTTGTGCCCAGCATAGCAAATTTTATTCATGGCAGAATGGGAAGACAAGGTCATTTTTAAAGATAAGCGTGAGGAATTGATTTTTTATAGATGCTTTATAGATGATCTTTTTTTTTTTTTAATCTGGGCAGGACCTGCAGAATCTTTACTACAATTTTTACAGGTATTGAACAACAACAATAACATAAAGTTAACCTCCCATTGGCATACTGAAGAAATTAACTTCCTAGATGTAAGTGTTTATCGTCAAAATGATAGATTAAAAACAAAAGTCTATTTTAAAGCAACAGACAGGAACAGTTATCTCCCTTCTTTCAGTGGCCGCCGTCCCCTTTGGCTTAAAAATATTCCAAAGGAGCAGATTATGAGGGTCAGAAGAAATTGCTCTGAGGACACCAATTTCATTCTGCAATCTGAAACCCTGACTGTGAGGTTTGAAGCCAGGGGATATGATCCTCAATATCTGGAAAAGGTGATTGAAGAAGTGGGCTCTGTCTCAAGGGATATATGTTTACGAGAAAGGGATTCTCATCCCACCCTTGAATTGAATAAGAATAAAGAATGGGGGTTCATTTTGTGGTTCCATGCCCAATATAAAGAAGTTTAGTCAATCTTCAAGCAACATTGGCATGTCCTTCTTTTGGGCAAGAAATTGAGCACTGCACTACCATCTGCACCTCAGTTCATATACAGAAAAGCGCCTAGTTTCAGATATCGGGTTTTTAAAAAAAACGTTTTGGACCCCCCCCCCCAAAGCAACCTCTATCTTTTTGGGACTGAAATGGCTTCTTTTCTTGTAGAAGGTGTAATGCCTGCAGGGAGGTCTCAAGACCAATCAGGGGACTAGAAACATTTAGTTCTTCTGCAAATAATAGGAGTTTTGACATCAAACAATTTATTACGTGTAACAGTACACATGTGGTCTACGTTTTAAAATGCCCGTGTGGCCTGTTATATATAGGGCGTACCAAGAGGATGCTGAGCATAAGGATAGCTGAACACATCCACAATATAAAGATAGGGTTCAAGGACCATAATATGTCCCTTCATTTTAAACTAAAACACAACCAGGATCGAGAAACTCGGGTATATCTAGGAGATGCGCTATCCCCCAAAGGTCTGAACATCGAACTAGACATTAACAGTTTTATTAGTGATAGATGATATGATCTTTCATTATTCTGATTTTAAGTATAGCTGTATTGGGCATTGGATCTGCATGCCAATACACTGTCATATAAATGCCCAATCAGTAGATTTTATTAGAATCATTGGGTTACCTAAAAAACCTCTGTGAGATTTTAGCGTTTTTAATGTGATATTTTTAATGTGATATTATTATTATTATTATTATATTCTCATGAATTTGATTGTTGCAATTTTAATTATGCAGCAAGATAGATTAATCAATTTGCTGTAATTCTTTGTGCGCTGCTATATATATGTATACATTTTTTCTGCAGTTATAGATATATATTTTTTGCAGCTGTTTCGCTCTGCCCATGCCAGCGTGATAGAGAGGGATGGGTAGAGTGATCTTTTAATTATAGGTCCCATACTCCTATATGAGGATTCACGTTTTGTCGTCATATAAGTGCACTTTATTAACCTATGGTTATAAGTTTGCCGCTTTTGTCCATTGGTTTTAACGATTTTGATCATTTTTATGAATAGTTTGAAATGTAATTGTGCCTATATTACTGTTACCGATTGGTGTTACACTCTGTCTGCTCTACGGCTGTGTTGATCTCCATTTTGTCTGTTTACATGTCAGCGCATTGGTTGTGCGCGGAGTGGGCGAACACAATGGATGTCACATGATTCCTAACAGCACGCAGGGTTGAGACATTGACTTCACATAAAAGCCGGTAATCACAACACGAGATCACGCCCTCAGACAAAGTCAGGAAGTGACGAAACGCATCAGGGACGTGATCTCCGTGGTTTACCAGAAGTGACATGTGCGTGTCACGGGCTGCCGAGGTATCAGGAAGTAGGATTGAACTGCTGATGTTCCCCTCACCATTACCGGCTACCGAGGGATTTTCTTGCACAGGCACTTTACATTGCTTGAGTCTTATTGATTTTTAGTACGTATATCTTGTAAGGAGATGATTGGGTTTAATAAATACTTACCGACAGTATTACGCTATGTGGACAATTTGTTTTTTCACATGGACATACTAGATCCTTGCATGATACGGCTTTAAGTTTGGTGGAAGTTCAATCAGAGCGGTGGAGAATCAGTGGTTGATTAAAGGCGCATTTTATCTGCATATGTGGTGAGTGCATTCCCAAAGGGGAGTTTATCTCCTGTGCACCGCAATATTATTCCATATATGAACATTATACGTTGAATATGTTTTGAATATTTTGAATATGACATGAGCGCTGCTACAGTACCATAAAGGACTCTGCTGCTTAGCGTGTTTTTAGTATTGTTTTTACAGTATTGTTTTTACAAAGATAATGTTACGCTGAGTAAATTGATACCCAACATGTCACGTTTCAAAATTGCGCCCGCTCGTGGAATGGTGACAAACTTTTACCCTCAAAAATCTCCATAGGCAACGTTTGAAAATTTCTACAGGTTGCATGTTTTAAGTGACGGAGGAGATCTAGGGCTAGAATTATTGCTCTCGCTCTACCGATCACGGCAATACCTCATGTGTGGTTTGAACACCGTTTTCATATGTGGGTGCTAGTCACGTATGCGTTCATTTTCTGCACGCGAGCTCGTCAGGACGGGGTGCGTTTAACATTTTTTTTTTTTTCTTATTTTACCTTTTTTTTTTTTTTTTTTTACACTGTTTTTAAAAAGAAAAAAAAAAAATTGTGTCACTTTTATTCAAATTACAAGGAATGTAAACATCCCTTGTAATAGAAAAAAAGCATGACAGGACCTCTTAAATGGCCCTTTTTAAGAGCTATGGGCGAAAGTTTGATGTCGCTTCCGCCCTGCAATGATATGGAGACGGGTGGGGGCCATCTTCCCCTCACTCATCTCCATGAGGCCATCAGGCCACGAGAAGGATCCGATCGCCTCCGCCGCTGGGGGGGCCCTCTCCCGCCACCGATAAAAGTGATCTTGCGACGAATCCGCTGCAGAGACCACTTTTATCTTAAACTGGACCGCTCACAGAAGAAGAGGATACCGGGGTTATGGCAGCTAGCTGCTGCCATAACAACGATACCCTCCTTCAAAGTACCGACATATAACGATGGTGGGCGGTCCGGAAGTGGTTAACCTATGCTGCTCTAGTTTTGACCGCCATGCACATCCCAGGTGTGGAAAATTGGCAGACGGACTTGACTTCCTCAGTCATCAATGTCTGGACTCTGGAGAATGGTCCAACTTTCTGTTGCAGATGGGAGATGCCAGATATGGACTTCTTGGTTTCCAGAGTGGACAGCAAACTAGACAAATTTGTTGCCAGGACCAGGCATCCACGGGCCTTCTCATTGGATGCTCTAATGACTCCATGGGATCAGTCAACCTGAACTATGCTTTTCACTTGGTGAAGCTCCTTTCTCACCTGCTCTGCAGGATCGAAATGAAGGGCATTCCTGCGGCAGTCCTCATTACACTGATCCAGGAAGATGTGGTCCTCAGACATAGCTTCTGGGTAGACTCTTTGTGGGCTCACTCAGACTGTCTGGATCTTTTGTCCCAAGGACAGATTTACCATCCTGCTTTGGGGTTGCTGACTTTAACAGCTTGGCAGCTGCACCCAAGCTCTTGAGGAACAGAAGCTTATTGAACTTGGCCATGTCTTTCCTCTAAAAGGCTAAGAAATCAACTTCTCGAAGTCTACCAATCACACTTTGAAAGTTTACTTTTCCTGATGCGAAGCCAGCAACTTCAATCCTAGGAAGTTCTTCCCTCAGTAATGAATTCTGTTTTCTCCAGCCTAATCTAGACCAGCATTTGGCCTTGAGTAATTTCAAAGGTCAGGTTTTGGTCCTAGCAATTCTTTTCCAAAAACCCATTTGCCTCTCATTCTATGGTGAAAGCATTCTTACAGGGTGTTGCTTACATTGCTTCCCCTGTGTGTTCCCCAGTGACACTGTGGAATCTGAGCCTGGTTTTGTCCATTTTGCAAAGACCACTCTTTGAACCTATCAGGGATATCCCTTTGTCTACCCTCAGTTATAAGTTTGCCTCTTTCATTGCTATCTCAGTGGGGTCTCAACCTGGTTCTTTCGACTTTACAAACACCACCCTTTCAACCTATCAGCTATACCCCCTTGTCCCCTTGTTATCTATCCCCTTACTCATAAAATTGCCTTTCTCACTGCCACCACCTCTGCTAATTGAATGTCTGCGTTAGCAGCCTTATCCTGTAAAAAGTCCTTTCTTGTGTTACACAGGGATAAGGTTGTATTTGCGGCCTAAGGCCCCCTTCCTTCCTGAGGTGGTTTCTTCCTTCCACCTAACCAGCACATTGTACTTCTCTCTCTATGTCCTGCTTCCAAACATCATAGGGAGATACTTTGCACTGTGTTGATGTGCTGCATGCTGTTTAAGTATGTCTTACAGCTTCTTTTAGGTGATCAGCTTCACTCTTTGTCACTCTTGAAGGTCCCGCGCAGGAGACACCTTGCCACTATTTCAAGGTGGCTTCTCATCTTTTGAGCATTATGTGTAAAAATGAATATTCTATCCTTACCTGTCAATGCTCATTCCTCAAGATATGTGATTGCTTAATGTGCTTTTCAGCATTGGGTATCGATTTCCCAGTTTAGCAAGGTGGTCACCTGGTCTTCTGTTCACACAGTTAAGGTTGTAAAGTGGTCCCTGAGCTTCTTTGTGCCCTTCCTTGACCCATTTGATATGTGGGCCTGTTGATGTTAGTTTTCTGTGTTGCCCACCCTTCAGTTGGACTTCCTTTGGGCATCCCAATGGTCTAAGACTTGTTGAAAACTGTGTCCCATAGTAAAAAATTGAATTTTTGTCTGTAAAATCCTTTCCGTGGAGTACATTACAGGACATGGTTCCCTCACTGTTTCTTAGAATATACTCCTATTGTTACTTGCTAAAAAATTGAGACATGCATGATGTTGGAGTGGTTATATAGGGCTTTTCTTGCAACTACATTTGCCGGTGTCAAATCACCTGAAAGCAGATACATAATAAAAGGTCTAAGACTCAGAGAGCCTGTTTTCTGTAATGTACTCCAAAAAAAGGATTTTCCAGGTGAGGAAAAAATCATATTTCTTAATGTACCCCTTACAAAGGCTGTAATTACAATAAGATAACTGTTTATCTTCCAGAAACCCATTGTGTGCCCAACTTCCTGTTTGAGCTGCTGAAGAGAACAGGGCAGAGCTGCTAACACTGTATGGGATATCAGTGCAGCAGTGGCAGAGTTTTCTGCTCAAACAAAAACACAGAAAAAAGTTTATGTGCTTGAAGTGTGTGTTTTTTTTTTTTTACAGACAAAATATGGGGAACATACAGAGATGTACTGAATATGCTTTTTTATGCCCAGGCATAAAAAAGGGGTCTGTTTATAATTTGTATACAGTATCTCACAAAAGTGAGTACACTCCTCACATTTTTGTAAATATTTTATTATATCTTTTCATGTGACAACATTGAAGAAACTATACTTTGCTACAATTTAAAGTAGTAAGTGTACAACTTGTATAACAGTGTAATTGTGCTGTCCCCTCAAAATAACTCAACACACAGCCATTAATGTCTAAACTGCTGGCAACAAAAGTGAGTACACCCCTAAGTTAAAATATCCAAATTGGTCCCAAAGTGTCAATATTTTGTGTGGCCACCATTATTTTCCAGCACTGCCTTAACCCTCTTGGGCATGGAGTTCACCAGAGCTTCACAGGTTTCAACTGGAGTCCTCTTCCACTCCTCCATGACGACATCACGGAGCTGGTGGATGTAGTGCCTCGTTTCCACTGAGCGGATCGGTTCGGGTCGGTACAGTTTGGAAGGCCTAGAATGCTCCGGCCTATTCAGGTGAGCGTTTCCACTGCAAGTCAGACCACCAGGGGCCATATGTGGGTTTAGAAAAAATGCCTAGCATGGCGTCACACATCCGCCAATCAGTGGAATGTATCATAGCTCCGCCTAACCAAACCGTACCATTTTCTATGGCCCCTCATCTGAAGCAGGACCCTGAATGGTGCGGTTCGGTTGTATGAGCCACTATCATAATGGAAACACTCAAAATAGCGTAACGTACTGAACCGATCCGCTCAGTGGAAACAAGGCATTAGAGACCTTGCGCTCCTCCACCTTCCATTTGAGGATGCTCCACAGATGCTCAATAGGGCTTAGCTCTGGAGACATGCTTGGCCAGTCCATCACCTTTACCCTCAGCTTCTTTAGAAAGGCAGTGGTCGTCTTTGAGGTGTGTTTGGGGTCGTTATGTTGGATTACTGCCCTGCGGACCAGTCTTCAAAGGGAGGGCATCATGCTCTTCTTCAGTATGTCACAGTACATGTTGGCATTCATGGTTCCCTCAATGAACTGTAGCTCCACAGTGCCGGCAGCACTCATGTAGCCCCAGACCATGACACTCCCACCACCATGCTTGACTGTAGGCAAGACACACTTGTCTTTGTACTCCTCATCTGGTTGCCGCCACACATGCTTGACACCATCTGAACCAAATAACTTTATCTTGGTCTCATCAGACCACAGGACATGGTTGCAGTAATCCATGTCCTTAGTCTGCTTTCTTGTGCATCATCTTTAGAAAAGGCTTCCTTCTGGGACGACAGCCATGCAGACCAATTTGATGCAATGTGCGGCGTATGGTCTGAGTACTGACAGGCTGACCCTCCACCCCTTCAACCTCAGCAGTAATGCTGGCAGCACTCATACGTCTATTTGCCAAAGACAACCTCTGGATATGACGCTGAGCATGTGCACTCAACTCCTTTGGTCGATCATGGCGAGGTCTGTTCTGAGTGGAACCTCTCTTGTTAAACCGCTGTATGGTCTTGGCCACTGTGCTGCAGCTCAGTTTCAGGGTCTTGGCAATCTTCTTATAGCCTAGGCCATCTTTATGTAGAGCAACAATTATTTTTTTAAGATCCACAGAGAGTTCTTTGCCATGAGGTAACATGTTTAACTTCCAGTGACCAGTATGAGAGAGCGAGAACACCAAATTTAACACACCTGCTCCCTAGTCACACCTGAGACATTGTAACACTAATTAGTCACATGACACCAGGAAGGGAAAATAGCTAATTGGGTCAATTTTGGACACATTTTTCACTTGCTCACTTTTTTTGCCAGCGGTTTAGACATTATTGGCTGTGTATTGAGTTATTTTGAGGGGACAGTGAATTTACACTGTTCACACTGATATACAAGCTTCACACTGTTCTTCACACTGTTATACAAGCTGTACACTCACTACTTTACATTGTAACAAAGTGTCATTTCTTCAGTGTTGTTACATGAAATATATAATGAAATACTGTGTGTGTGTGTGTGTGTGTGTGTATGTGTATGTGTATGTGTATATATATATATATATATATGTATATATGTATATATATATATATATATATATATATACACATACACAGTGGGGACGGAAAGTATTCAGACCCCCTTACATTTTTCACTCTTTGCTAAAATCATTTAAGTTCATTTTTTTTCCTCATTAATGTACACACAGCACCCCATATTGACAGAATTGTTGACATTTTTTGCAGATTTATTAAAATCCCTTTGCTCAGTATTTAGTAGAAGCACCCTTTTGATCTAATACAGCCATGAGTCTTTTTAGGAAAGATGCAACAAGTTTTTCACACCTGGATTTGGGGATCCTCTGACATTCCTCCTTGCAGATCCTCTCCAGTTCTGTCAGGTTGGATGGTAAACGTTGGTGGACAGCCATTTTTAGGTCTCTCCAGATGCTCAATTGGGTTTAAGTCAGGGCTCTGGCTGGGCCATTCAAGAACAGTCACGGAGTTGTTGTGAAGCCACTCCTTCGTTATTTTAGCTGTGTGCTTAGGGTCATTGTCTTGTTGGAAGGTAAACTTTCGGCCCAGTCTGAGGTCCTGAGCACTCTGGAGAAGGTTTTCGTCCAGGATATCCCTGTACTTGGCCGCATTCATCTTTCGCTTGATTGCAACCAGTCGTCCTGTCCCTGCAGCTGAAAAACACCCCCACAGCATGATGCTGCCACCACCATGTTTCACTGTTGGGACTGTACTGTATTGGACAGGTGATGAGCAGTGCCTGGTTTTTGCCACATATACCGCTTAGAATTAATGCCAAAAAGTTCTATTTTGGTCTCATCAGACCAGAGAATCTTATTTCTCACCATCTTGGAGTCATTCAGGTGTTTTTTTTTAGCAAACTCCATGCGGGCTTTCACGTGTCTTACACTGAGGAGAGGCTTCCGTCGGGCCACTCTGCCATAAAGCCCCGACTGGTGGAGGGCTGCAGGGATGATTGACTTTCTACAACTTTCTCCCATCTTCAGACTGCATCTCTGGAGCTCAGCCACAGTGATCTTTGGGTTTTTATTTACCTCTCTCACCAAGGCTCTTCTCCCCCGATAGCTCAGTTTGGCCAGACGCCCAGCTCTAGGAAGGCTTCTGGTCGTCCCAAACATCTTCCATTTAAGGATTATGGAGGCCACTGTGCTCTTAGGAACCTTAAGTGCAGCAGAAATTTTTTTGTAACCTTGGCCAGATCTGTGCCTTGCCAGAATTCTGTCTCTGAGCTCTTCAGTCAGTTCCTTTGACCTCATGATTCTCATTTGCTCTGAGATGCACTGTGAGCTGTAAGGTCTTATATAGACAGCTGTGTGGCTTTCCTAATCAAGTCCAATCAGTATAATTAAACACAACTGGACTCAAATGAAGGTGTAGAACCATCTCAAGGATGATCATAAGAAATGGACAGCACCTGAGTTAAATATATGAGTGTCACAGCAAAGGGTCTGAATACTCAGGACCATGTGATATTTCAGTTTTTCTTTTTTAATAAATCTGCAAAAATGTCAACAATTCTGTGTTTTTCTGTCAATATGGGGTGCTGTGTGTACATTAATGAGGAAAAAAATGAACTTAAAAGATTTTAGCAAATGGCTTCAAAATAACAAAGAGTGAAAATTTTAAGGGGGTCTGAATACTTTCCAATCCCACTGTATATATATAATAGAGGTATTTGGGTAGGCGGGGGTAGGCTTAAAGAAGTGAAAGAACTCAAGGTGGACATCACCAGTGTGGGGTCTCCAGGTGTGAGGCAAGGCAGTGGCCCTTTATTTTGCACACTTAAAAAATATCATTGTTACTCCCAATCATTCATCTATCCTAGCAGAAGTGTATCACATTCAATCAGATATCTTTTGCCAAGTGAAACAGATGTTTTTTTTTTTCTTTTGTCACCAGGTTGATATACTGGGGGGAAGAGTTGGGGTAAACACATTAAGGATGGGGGGGAGGGAAGAAGGCACAATTTATTAATTATGGATTAGTGATTTTGACAGGAATTGAAAAAGGGGGAATGCACTTTATAATTTTATCTAACTACGCTTGGATATGGGGGGGGGGGAACCACAGAAAGGTTTTTTTTTTTTTTTTTGCTTTGCACAAAATATAAATGATAGAATTATGAACTATAGGGATTCAAGATATGAACTAGGAAAGGGGGAAATCACTTTACAATGTATTTAATATGTTTGCACGATGGGAGGAAGGGAGGGAGTAAATTAATATTAAGGAGGGGGTGTGGGGACATCACAGATAGTAAATACATTTTTTTTTTCTTTTCTCTCTTTTTCTCACTTTATAAATTGGAGAAGCCACATTATAATTATTGTTTAATCACGTTTGTAGTTGGAGGAAGGAGTTGGAGCAATTAATAACAAGGATAGGGGTGGATGGAAGAACTATAGATTTTGATAAGGTTTTTTTTTTTTTTTTTTTTTTTTTTTTTTTTTTTTTATTATTTATATATATATATATATTTTTGTTTGTTTTTTGTTTTGTTTTGTGGTAATTTATAAACCTCGGTAAATGGGATATGTGGGGTAATGTGTAGTCTTGTTATTGGGTTGAATGTAGGGGTATAGTATGTTGTATAAATGATGTATTCTATAAATGAATAAAATTTTGATTATTAAAAAAAAAAGAAACAGATGTTGGCAAGAGTTGACCTTTGGTACCACTTTTAAAATCCCTTATACTACTGCATTTGAGCAAATTGTTTTAAATCGACCTTTATTTATGAGTTCTGTTTTTACATACAGTTAATGAAAGGCAGCAAAAATTGGTCACTTCCCCCATTCCAAGCCTATCAAGACTAAGGGCTCATGCACACTGCAGCTCAAAAAAAAGCTGCATTTTATAGGCGTTTGAGCTTTTTTTTCTGTCTCTAAAAGCTTGAAGAAGCTTGTTCTTTTTTGTGCTCTCTTGCATTTTTATTGAGCACTTTCAAGCTTTTTTGAGCATTAGGCTCCATGCATACTAGGCTTAAAAAAAAGACTGTTCTTTCGGGAGTAAAAAACACTCAGCAGTTTGTGTACAAAGTTTAGACGAGTTTAGGATAATTTTACATTTTTTTCTGCCTCCAAGCTCTAATCAGAAATGCGAACCAGAAGGGTTTTTTTTTCTGCCTCATATGCCCTGTACACACAATAGGATTTTCCGACAACAAAACCGTGTATTTTTTTCCGAAGGATGTTGGCTCAAACTTGTCTTGCATACACACGGTCACATAAATGTCGGAAATTCCGAACGTCAAGAACGCGGTGACATACAACGCGTACGACAACTGAGAAAAATAAAGTTCTATAGCCAGTGCGGCTCTTCTGCTTGATTCCGAGCATGCGTGGACTTTTGTGCGTTGGACTTATGTACACACGATCAGAATTTCCAACAACAAGTTTTGTTGTCTGAAAATTTGAGAACCTGCTCTCAAACATTTGCTTGCGGAAATTCCAACAACAAATGTTCTATGGAGCATACACACGGTCGGACTTTCCGACAACAAGCTCACATCCATCATTTGCTGTCGGAAAATCCTGTCCTGTGTACAGGGCATAAGGCTCCGCGCACACTGGGCTTAAAAGAAGAAAACTAGTTCCATTGGCAGAAAGACACTCATAGTAGTTTCTGTACACAGTTTAGGAGAGTTTCACATTTTTTTTTCTGCCAGAAAGTGCCAATCAAACCCAAACCAGGAGGTTTTTTTCTAACAAACACTAAACCTAAAATATGCCTCTAAACGTCCAAATGTGCATGGACACATAGGATAACATTGAGCTGCTTCTACAGGCAGAACACAAAACTCCTGTAGAAGCAACGTTTTTTAAGCCAGTGTGCATGGATCCTAAGTTTTTTTTTTCACAAACCCTCGTAGATAGTATTTACCTAACCACTGTACAAAATAGGGTTGTCACAATACCAATACTAGTATCAGTACCGGGACCAATACCGAGCACTGTGCGAGTACTTGTACTCGCACAAATGCTGCCGATTCCTAATCCGATACCTGCAACCGCATAGTCAGCGGGCGGAGAGGGCGGAGCGGAGATCGGTCTGGCAGCAGTGGAACTAGGGGTAAGCTGGCCGGGACAGGGATGCAGGGCGCTGCCGCATATTCTGTCCAAAACAGTGACCGGAGCTGTCACATTCAGTACAGGAAGTTATGTTCTGTGTCTCTGTCGGAGGGTAAACATCACAACGCCCATCTTGGTATACCCTGCACTCGGCTGCAGTAAGCTAGCAGCGGACATCTTGTTACACCCAGCCCATATAGTTCGGAGTTCGGTGTAACAAGATGTCCGCTGCTGGCTTACTGCAGCCGAGTGCAAGGTATACCTATATGGGCATTGCAGCATACTTACTATATGTTAAATGACATGAATATGCCATATAGTATTGCAAAATCCTTCCTTTGCTCTCATCATTCACGTCATTTATTCTGCAATTACTAATCAGTGCTACATTTCAGTGCCCATCAGTGCCTACCCATAAGTGCCGCCTGTCAGTGCCATCTATCAGTGCCCATAACGGCCACCTATCATTTCCCCTAAGTGCCGCCTATCAGTGCCCATCAGTCAGGGCCAGCCACCTGTCAGTGCTGCTCATCAGTGCCCATAAGTGCCACCTATCAGTGCCCATAAGTCCCGCCTATCAGTGCCCATAAGTGCTGCCTTAGTGCCAGCCATCAGTGCCGATAAGTGCTGCCTATCAGTGCCATCTATCAGTCCCCTTAAGTTCTGCCTATCAGTGTCATCTATCAGTGCCAGCCATCAGTCAGTGCCACCTATCAGTGCCCATCAGTCAAACTGTCACATGACATTAAAAAAAAGTATCTGCATTGGCGAGTACTTGAAAAAAGAATCGGTACTTGTACTCAGTCTGAAAAAAGTGGTATCGGGACAACCCTAGTAAGAACAAAACAAACCTTTTTTCGCACGTTTTCACACGTTTTTGAGCTCTTTGGGACACTAGCTTCTCTCAAAAAATGGGAATTTGGTGGGGGGTTTTTTCTGCCTGTAGGATCATAAACCTGAAAACACCTGAAAAAGCTCTAGAGTGCATGGACACATTGGCTAACGTGGAGGGGAGTTTCCAGGCAGAAAAAAAATAAGAGCTCCAATGCAATACAAGTAAAAACTCTTGGGTTGAAATCTCTTAATATATTGTAGGTGTTGCATAAAAAGTTATCAGAGTTCAATATCATTTATTACAATTATGACCATGTACATCTGATAATTCTGCAATACGTGCATTTGAGCAATTTTATTGACGGTCCACAATTTATGACAAAGTTTAAAAGTTTTTTGCATGTAATTCCAGGCAATTTTTTATATTACCCATGGAGAACTAAAACAGGTTTTTACGCATGTGTCCTACTAAACATTACTCTCATAAGTTGGAGGAGAATGGCTATTACAGAGTTAAGCGGCCGTCTGGATTGCCTGCAGCAGAGCCAGCTGGCGTTGAGTCCTGAGCTCAGATCCAGCATCTCTACAGAGTAAATTTTTGGTCTCACGACAAGCCAGAGATTGGGTATCCGCTCCAGGAAAGTCATCCTAGAGTGTGTGAGAAACCCGAGCCCGCATTATGGAATCCCTCTCGTTACAAGCAGATCATGGCCAACATCTCATATTAGAGGTACCTAGAGGGGGAAGGCTCGCACACACCTTGTGCTTTGTGCTTGTTACCCATATTGCACATTATTTCAACTTCCATTGATCGACATGTTTGCTGCTAGAAAACATCAATTACTTGGCACTACCATGAGTGACTATTCTAGCTTTCTAAGAATTGAATTGTTTACTCCAGATGACTTTCAATATTCAATTACTACAGAGAGAAAAGAAACAATGTTACAGGGAGGACTGATGAGCTTAGGTCATTATTGGAACTTTGCAAGCATTATTACTGATTGTAGGCAGTGTGAGATAATCAATCAGGGATATTTAGTGACAGTAGACTGCTATTATATAAAGCAATGAAAAAGCTGTTGCTGTTTTTTTAGAGTAGGTTTAATAGAAAAATGAGAGAGGCTGTCTGTTGCATGTAGATGTTTTTACTTAAAGGGTATGTTTAGGTATTTCCCAAATTTGCTTCTTGACCTCCCTCTTTCCCTCTAGAAAATAGCAGTGATTTTTTTTTCTTTTTACGTTGTTCCTTGTGTTATTAGTCCAAAGAGAAAGTTGGAAGCTCACTGGATTTTTGCCAGACCAAATAAGTCAAGTTTTTCTTTGTACTTCATGCATTTTAAAGGGATAAAACCCGAGAAGCTATGCATTTATTGCAGAGCTGTACTGAATATATTTTTTATTATTTTTCAAAGACATACACTTTGATAATCATTCTTGTTTTATGGGTAGCACAGGATGGTTAGCCATCTTGATTCTGTGATCAATTCCCAACAATGATGCTGTCTTCATGAGGTGACTCTGTTAGTTTATGCCTGTGTTAGGGATAGTAAATGATGCATGTATTGAGAAAAATACAGGTACACTGTCATTGCTGACCTTCTAAAAATTCTAGAAGTCTTCTATTCATGTTTATCCTCTGGGTGATTATCTAATTCAAAAGTTCTGTTATGAGTAAATGCATGCTTGTTCCAGGCCAGTGTCTCATACGGGTTGATTTACTAAATCTGGTACAGCTCTGCATAGAAACCAATCAGCTTACATGTTTTATTGTCAAAGCTTAATTAGACAAGCTGAAGTTAGAAGCTGATTGGATACCATGGACAGCTGCATCAGATTTTGCACTCTCCAGTTTTAGTAAATCAACCCCATAGTAATGAAGTCAGAGACTGCTAGCCAGCTAGTATTTTCAGATGGTGGTCCGCTTTTTCTCTCATTACAGGGCTCCTTTAAAACCAGCATGGTAAAGATCGGGCTTGCCAAGTAATGGGAACTGTGCAATTTATTTTTTTTGCTAGCATTTGGCTAGATAACTATTTTTTGATTAGTTGTGCATCATTGGATTATGTGTTGTCAGAAAATGAGCACAGCTACATTTTTTTTTTTGAAGAGATATTACAACTCTGCTAAGACTATAAAAGACATGAAAATGTCTGCATTGATTGAGGCCTATGAGTAGGAGGCTGAGGATACATTTACTCCAGATGTGCATGTCTTAAGACAGGTTTTACACACATTGTAAAAGGCACCTTTCAATTGACTTTAGTAGGAAAAGGGACATTAATAGATTTATATTTTTGTGTGTGTGTATATAATATATATAACAGGCTTTGTTCATATGGGCTTCAGCCTGTATAAGAGCAATGTTCATAATGGCTTCAGCCTGTATAAGAGCAATGTGTACGCAAACTTAAAGCAGGTTTGTTGAATCCATTAAAGCACCCTATAGTTCGTTGAGGTTAAGCACAGATCTTTAAGGTAGTGCTGACTGACACTTTCAAGCTAAACTCCAGCCTTTGCCAAAAACAGAAGATAACGGGCAACAGCATCTTTAAAAACAAAAATTAGGAATCATAAGCTCCAACTGCCTTACTAGCCTGATCTCCAGACATGTTCCTCACAGGCTTACCAATCCAACAATGCAACAATTCTGCTCTTCTGGTTTGAATGAGACCCAGCATCAGTCAGCTTTCTTACTGGAGCCCAGGTTGTTAAGGGCCAACCCCCTGCCCTTGAATCACAGTAAAATGTTCAGGATTTCTATTCAAATCTGTTCATTTGTCCAAATGGGGCATGTCAACACCTCACTCCAGGTGCAAAATTTTTACATGGAACCAGTCAGGTCAGTCGTTGCTTCCTTCCACCTGAGTGATTTTCTGACCTCCGTTAACATCAAGGTTACTTACAGTGGATATGAAAAGTCTACACACCCCTGTTAAAATGTCAGGTTTCTGTGGTGTAAAAAAATGAGACAAAGATAAATCATTTCGGAACTTTTTCCACCTTAAATGTGACTTATAAACTGCACAACTCAATTGAAAAACAAACTATAATATTTTACGGGGGGGGGGGGGGGGTAAAAGTATAAAACTAAAATAATGTGGTTGCATAAGTGTACTCATCCTCTTATAACTGGGGATGTAGCTGTGTTCAGAGTTAAGCAATCACATTAAAACTCATGTTAAATAGGAGTCAGTACACACCTGCCATCATTTAAAGTGCCTCGGCTTAAAGTGGGGTTCCACCCAAAAAACAAAAATACCTGGAAAAAATCTAAAAAAAAAAAACAAAAAAACATTTGGATATTTTTTTTTTTTCACTTACCTCTAAATGCCTTTTGCTAGGTGGTCCCTCGTAGTCTGCCTGTTCCTTTGCCTGGGTTGGTGACATCACTTCCCCCCAGGCATAGGAAGGGCTCCGCTCTGCTCCCTCCCTCCTGTCAATCATCTGGGACCCATTACAGGTCCCAGGTGATTGAGCGGCCAATCACGGCGCCGCTCGCGAATGCGCAGTGGGTGCCAGGCTGTGAAGCCACAGCCCGGCGCCCACAGTTGAAATGCCGACGCCGACGAGCGGAGGGGGGGGACGAGCGGGGCCTCGATCCCCCCGCATCGCTGGACCCAGGGACAGGTGAGTGTCCAATTAAAAGTCAGCAGCTGCAGTATTTGTAGCTGCTGACTTTTAATTTTTTTTTTTTTTGACAGCCCCCTGGGTGGAACTCCTCTTTAACCCCAAATAAAGTTCAGCTGTTCTAGTAGTCTTTCCTGACATTTTCTTAGTTGCATCCTACAGCAAAAGCCATGGTCCACAGAGAGTTTCCAAAGCATCAGAGGGATCTCATTTTTTAAAAAGCTTTAAGTCGGGAGAAGGGTATAAAAGAATTTCCAAGGCATTAGATAAACCATGGAAGACACTCATCATCAAGTGGAGAAAATATGGCACAACAATGACTACCAAGAACGGGACGTCCCTCAAAAATTGATGAAAAGACAAGAAGAAAACGGGTCTGGGAGGCGCTTGCCAAGAGGCCTACAGCAACATTAAAGGAGCTGCAGAAATATCTGGCAAGTACTGGCTGTGTGGTAGAGTGGCAAGACGGGAGCCTTTTCTTACAAAGAAAAACAACCAAGCCCGGCTACATTTTGCAAAAACACATCTGAAGTCTGCAAAAGCATGTGGGAAAATGTGTTATGATCTGATGAAACCAAGGTTGAACTTTTTGGCCATAATTCCAAAAGATATGTCTGGCACAAAAACAAAACTGTACATCACCAAAAGAACACCATACCCACCATAAAGCATGGTGGTGGCAGCATCATGCTTTGGGGCTGTTGTTCTTCAGCTGGAACAGGGGCCTTAGAGGGAATTATGAACAGTTCCAAATACCTGTCAATATTGGCACAAAACCTTCAGGCTTCTGCTATTAAACTGAACATGAAGAGGAACTTTATCTTTCAGCATGACAACTATCCAAAGCATACATCCAAATCAACAAAGGAATGGCTTCACCAGAAGAAGATTGCAAGTTTTGGAATGGCCCAGCCAGAGCCCAGACCTGAATCTGATTGAAAGTCTGTGGGGTGGTCTGTAGAGGGCTGTGCACAGGAGATGCCCTCGCAATTTGACAAATTTGGAGTGTTTTTACAAAGAAGAGTGGACAAATATCGCAAGGTCAAGATGTGCCATGCTGATAGACTCATACCCAAAAAGACAGAGTGCTGTAATAAAATCAAAAGTTGCTTTAACAAAGTATTAGTTTAAGGGTGTGCATACTTATGCAACCATATTATTTTATTTCTTTTATTTTTACTTCCCTCCACCTAAAAGATTTCAGTTTGTTGTTCAACTGAGTTGTACAGTTTATAGGTCACATTAAAGGTGGAAAAAGTCCTGAAATTATTTATTTTTGTCTCATTTTTTTACATCACAGAAACCTGACATTTTAACAGGAGTGCGTAGACTTTTTATATCCACTGTATGTGTTTCCACCTTCTCTGCACATGAATGCTACCTGCTGTTTTGCTGTGAAAAATGCTAATTTGATTCTGGCCTGGGGAGAACTGCACTTTCTAGCCCTGTCCTTTGCACTCATCCCAGGTGTAGAAAATTGGCAGGCGGACTTCCTCAGTCATCAATGTCTGGACTCAAGAGAATGGTCTTTTTACCCTGAAGTTTTAAGAACTCTGTCGCAAGTGGTCCACATCGACCTCCCAGTTTGCAGGTTCAACAACAAGCTAAGCAGGTTTGTCTCCAGAGCCAAAGATCCACTAGCCTTCGCGTGGATTCTCTGGTGACTCCATGAGATTAGTACAACATGATCTATGCCTTTCTTTCTCTGACATTCCTTCCTTGGCTACTCCCCAGGGTTGAGCTAAAATGGCATTTAGGTGATTCTCATCACATCAAACTGGCCTATAGGAACGTGGTACCTTATCAGGCTCCTGACAGAATCTCTGTGGGCCCTCCCAGATTGACCAGATCTTCTGTTCCAAGGACCACCACTTTGCTTCTTCTGCTTGCCTTTCTCGTCGGCATCCCTTCTGTAAGGGTTGGTCTCTGAGTTGGTGGTTTTAACTACAAAATGGTTTTTCAAAGTCGAAGTCCTCTTTTCTTCCCAGTGTGGTTTCTTCCTTTTACCTTAACCAGGGTATTGTTCTATTATCCCTCTATCAAGCTTTAAAGCATCCTAAAGAGATTTCTGGATGTGGTACACGCTGTTCGAGCCCATCTCTCAGCGACACCCCCCTTTCGACAGTCTAGTTGTTTGTCATTCTGAAAGTCCCCATAGGGGTTAAGTTGCTTCACGCACCATTATTGCCAAGTGGGTTCAACCATTTCTGTTTCTAAGCCTATAATCTCAAGTGCCATGCTTCACCTTTCCCTTTCAAAGCGCGCTCCACCAGGTCATTTAGTGCTTCTTGGGCTTTTCAGGTTTAGGCATTTGTTTTTCAGAGTTGCTGCCACCCGATCTGTGCACCCCAGGTGAATGTTCAGGCCTCAATTGATGCCGACTTTGGTCATAAGGCTCTGTAGGCTCTGTTGAGCCCTCTCTGTTAACCTATTGTTTTTTGTGGGTCTGTTAGCCCTTCCTTTGCTTTGTTGCTTACCGCTCAGTTGAACTGCTTTTCGATGTCCCAATGTACCTGAATGCTGCATCTTGTGTTCCATGATGTACGATTAAGAAAATAGGATTTTGACTTGCCATATAATCCTTTTCATATTCATGCAGTACATTTAGGGACAAAGACCCTCTCCCCAGCCCTTGTTCCTTTGATCTACTCCTACTATTACTTGCTACAGCACTGTAGACAGCTGGGAATGGGAGGGATTATACTGGGCTGTCCTCCCAATGTCCCTGAATACTTCATCCTGTGTCTCCTAAGCAGCCCATAGATGAGTCTTTTTTTTTTTTCTTTTTTCGTTTAACAGTTTGAATGAAAAAATTACTAGATTCCCCCATCCACACATTCAATGTGGATGCGGGAATCCTCCCCACTGAGCCTTTGTATTCTGACAACGGAGAGACTTCCTCACTATCAGAATACACTGATCAGCACTGCCGCCATAGCTGATTGAGCGGGGAATATCTGACAGGCTAGTTGTGCAGAAGTCGATTAGTAGAGGGACTTCTGTACAACTAGCCTGTCCATACACGCATCAAAATTCTGCCAGTCCCTGCTGAACCAACCAAATTTTGATCCATGTATGGCCATCTTTAATGTGTCAAAGAAAAGGATTTTACAGTAAGTCAGTAATCCTATTTTTCAGTGCAGCCAGTATAAGCACCTACATTTGCAGTTTTGTGAACTGACAGTTCAGGAAGGGAAAGGGGTGGCCAAATTAGCAAAAAGACCCAATATAACCCTGAAACTCTAGAGGTAAGATATTACTACAGGACTTCCTAAAGTGGGGGTTTTATATACAGCGGGTAAAATAAGTATTGAACACGTCACCATTTTTCTAAATATGCTATTGACATGAAAGTTTCACCACATGTCCGTAACAATCCAGGCAATCCATACATACAAAGAAAGCAAAACAAATATGTTCAGAAATGAAGTTATGTGTAATAAAATGGAATGAAACAGGGAAAAAGTATTGAACACATGAAGAATGGGAGGTGCAAAAAGGCATGGAAAGCCAAGACGCCAGCTGAAGTGCAATTAGAAAGCAATCCTACCCCTTGTCAGTGCAAATTAATATCCGCTGGTTCAGTCTCAACTGATGGCCTATAAAAAGGTAACTCGTTACCAAGGTGTCACGCAAGAAACGTCTCATGATGGGTAAAAACAAAGAGCTCTCTCAAGACCTCCGCAACCTTATTGTTGCAAAACATACTGATGGCATTGGTTACAGAAGGATTTCTAAACTTCTGAATTCCAATGAGCATTGTTGGGGCCATAATCCGGAAGTGGAAAAGTGGAAATAAATTCACAATAAAGTGGCCACGACCAGGTGCTCCTCTCAAAATTTCTGACAGAGGAGTGAGAAGAATTATCAGAAGAGTTGTCCAAAAGCCAAGGACCGCTTACAGAGAGCTTCAGAAAGACCTGGAATTAACAGGTAAAATAGTTTCAAAGGAAATAATAGGTAATGCACTCAACCGCCATGGCCTGCTCACCACAAGACTCCATTGGTGAAGAAAAAGCACATTGAAGCTTGTTTAAAGAAAATTTAAAGAAGCCTGTGAAATACTGGGAGAATATAGACTGGTCAGATGAGACCAAATTTGAACTCTTCGGATACTCTTTGGACTTGTGTCTTTTTTCAGGACTTGTGTCTTTTTTCAACCTCGCCTGCTACATTATGTAACTATTTGTTTCAAGAAACTATTAGATGTACAGGGATATACAAGGTAATACTGACATATAATCACACACATAGGTTCGGATTGATGGACTTGTGTCTTTTTTCAACTTCGCCTGCTATGTAACTATGTAACATAATACACACCATGTTTGGAGGTAAAATGGCACTGCACATCACCCCAAAAACACCATACCAACAGTGAAGTTTGGGGGTGGGAACATCATGGTGTGGAGCTGTTTTTTAGCATACGGTAATGGCAAACTTCATATCGTTGAAGGAAGGATGAATGGAAATATGTACCAAGACATTCTTGCTAAAAATCTGCTGCCATCTACCAGGATGATGAAGATGAAACAAGGGTGGACATCACATTTCAGCAAGACAATGATCCCAAACACAAAGCAAAGGAAACACTCAATTGCTTTCAAAGAAAGACAATAAAGCTGCCAGAATGGCGCAGCCAATCACCCGACTTGAATCCCATAGAAAATCTATGGAAAGGACTAAAGATCAGAGTTCATAGAAGAGGCCAACGGAACCGTCAAGACTGTGTGGAAGAATGGGCCATAATCACACCTGAGCAATGCATGTGACTAGTTAATCCATACGGGAGGCGTCTTGAAGCTGTCATTACCAACAAACGATTTTGTAGGAAGTATTAAATAAATTTCAGTTAGCGTGTTCAATACTTTTCCCCTGTGTCATTCAATTTAATTACACATACTTCATTTCTGAACTTATTTGTTTTGGTTTCTTTGTATGTATGGTTTGCATTGGTTGTTACCGACATGATGTGAAAATTTCATGTCAATAGCACCTTTAGGGATATATTTACCTAGAAAAATGATGATGTGTTCAATACTTATTACACTCGCTTTATATGTTTATTAGGGATGTTGTTGAGAGACTCTCAACAACATTATGCACATGGCAGAATTGGTAGCCAAAAATCATGATACTTATGAGAAATTTAAACAGGTCTGGCTGGCTTGGATAATGTTAAAGAACCGTCTTCAGCAACATAACTTTTTGGAGGACCTTTGCTGAAGTCCACTGTTCGTTGATTTCCCATTCACTTCTGTCTCAGCAATTCATGCCCCCCCCAACACCCTCATCAGTACATGAGTGCCACTGCCAACCCTATCTACGGATCTATGATCCTTTTACTCTTGCTGTTCATTCCCCTTCCTCTCTCATCTTTTTCTTTCTCTCTATCTTCTTCTTTAACCTCATCACTCAGGGAGTATGGTACTCCCCTAAGCAGAGGTACATGAGACATTCATTCCCTTCCATTCCTCCAGCTTGCGCTAATGTATTCAAGTAATCAAGATGTCTCATTCCTGATATTGCGATTTCTATTTTATACTGGTGTACTTTCTCTAAAGTTTGCAGTTGGATTACCCTCCTACAGAGATATGGTTTATTATCTTTGTTTTCCATTGTCTTTTTGAAAAAGTATTTAAAACATGTATGTCTAACTTACTCTAGGCAATTTTAAAATTAAAATAAACGTTCCATTGTATGCATGTTTGCCATTAGGCAATGATGGGAACCGCATAAAGAAAAAAAATATATCATTCAGTTTTCCAGGCCTCATGGCTTCATTTGTTTGTTTTTTTTAGGATGATTTTTCTTTTATTTTCAACTGGTAACCCAACCCATTCATAGCATGGTGTTAGGTGTTCTGTAATTCATAGAGCTGACCAGTGTAGGACTGATAACACTGCTTGAGATAAGACAGCAGAGCTCCCAGGACATCACTGGATTTCAAGAAGATGGGTATTTATTGCACTTATCAAACACATATAATATGTTTTCAATAGCATTTAATGAAAAAAAAATGATGAAAAAGAAAAAGTTAATTGTTAGGGTTTAAATGCACCTATACATTGCCACTATAAGAGAAAATATGTTATGTACACATTTATACAGGAGTGTATATAACATATGCTCATAATTTTGGTAGGAATTACCCTTGCTGTGTTAATTGTATCACAAATGTTGGTCTTACTCTTAATAATATAATTGTCATAATAATTTTGATGAAGAGATTGTGTGTCCAAATAATAAACTACGTTAAGTAATCATTTGCATTTTTTCAATCAAAAAGGGATGACCCATCCCGGCAGAAAATCCAGTCGTTTTTTTTAATTTGTATCAAATAATCAATTTTCAATCAAAACAATCTTGAAAGATGTGAGGCGATCAAATCATTGATCTCTCATTCATTTATTACAATAAAAACTTAAAGTGGTTGTAAAGCCGCTGTATCATAAACATACTGTACAATCCCCTATGTTAGACAACATATGCCCCAGTGTCTGTGCTTTATTAAAAAAATGCAGATTTCTACCTTATTTCACAGCATTTTCCGGCGCTTACATGACTGCATGGCTCTCTCCTCTCCCAGGCTGACAACTACAGCGGGAGGGCCTGAGAACTCCCACTGATGTCAACTGGTAGGAGAGGAGGTAATAAGGTAGAAATCAGCATCTTTTTTTATTGAAGCACAGATACTGAGAGACATAATGTTAGCTAACTGAGGGGATGGTATGATTATGATACAAGTATTATAGCAGCAAGAAGGGAAGAGACGGGGAGCAGAGCGACTAGCTGACAGGAAGGGAGATGGGGGAGAGAGAGGACGGGGCAGAGAGGACAGAGGAGTGCTGTGGCTGATGGAGGCACGTATACTGACCACGGTGTCAGGGCTCAGCAGCCATGAAGAACCAGGTAGGATCAGCCAGGTTTTTTAGGTTAAACAAGGGGCCAAATCACACAGCACTGTGCGGTCATGCATGCTTTAAGGGAACAGGATCAATTTTTTTTTTTTTTTTTTTTGGAGTTACAAAAACTTCAAGAAAAGGACATATTCTAAACATATTCATGAGACTCGAATCCATGTCCGAAGAATTTTCTCTTTCACTAAATTTGTATGTCCATGGGTTTACCACCACCTATTCCTCCTTTAAGTGATCCCATTTGTTTAGTCAAACTGGGAGGTGTTAATAATTTCCTTAAATTATTCTTGTGTTACCAGAGCAACAGCATCAAACAGCTAATACAGCATGTCTGTAGAAAAACCACATTCCCTGCTAGATATACCACATCACATGACTTTATATTTGCTTTGGAGAGAATGTTTCAACATGGTTCTATGGCAGAGTCATTTGGCTTGGAGCGCAGACAAGTAAATTGCATCTCTTTGCAGTTTTATGCTATTGGTAGTTGGGGGATTCTGCTGTGTCACGCTGCATGTCAAGTCATCTCACGCCAATCCGCAGTCACTCATAACCCCCCTATTTAGCCGCAGACAGCAGTTTTCTCTTTTCTCATCTCTGTTCACTGGGCATACCAATGAATATGGATTGTATAATTTTTATGAGCTTGGAGTTCAAGAACAGCCATGGTAATCCTTCAAATTTCCTGCAGCCCTGCTCCCTGCCTGATGCATGTTGGTGCACAAGTCAATGTTTAATACATGGAGACACTTCTGTGTCTGCGGTAAGAAATGTTCTGTGGTTTCATCTGCTTGTCTTATTCCAGGAACTCTGCTCCTAATCAGGCTCCAGCTGCAGTCAAATCACAGCATAAGATATTTGCCTTCTATAGATAGTCTAGCAATGCTTACATATGTGTATGCAAATGATTCCTGTAAACCATAAAAGTTGTTGATACTTGAAAAAAAACCCTCAGTTTTTTAGCTACTTTTAGCTAGTAGGAAACTACTTGTCAAAAGTCTTATTTTTGGCACGACTTTCGGTGTTCACGAGATTATGCTTTGGATCTCCTTGATTTGTACAGGCTCAGGCCCAGTAGTGATTGATCGCTCGGTATCTTTTGGCTTCTTGGGCGAGCACCAGCTCTTGCACCAATTCCTTGCTTTTCCTCTTCCTGTTTCTTTTTTTTCACACTCGTTCCTCCCTGATCCCCATCTATGTCCTAATTTAGGTTTTATAGATAAGAAAAAGAAACCACGCTCTTATGGCTTAAGCTTGCATGGGTCGGACCCCTGTTTACACACTAGTATTATATGTTCTTGCATTGTATGTTCTAGGGGCCTTGTTTGGAACTAACATTTTCCATGTAATTGGATCCCCAATGGTCATAGAATTAAACAAGATGACACGGTTCCAAATGTGAATTGACATATTTCATGGTTTATTACTGTTAACTGCTTTATGAAGGTTTCTGATCCACCGTGTTTGGCACACTATTTTTTTTGTTGTGTGTACTGTACTAAGTGCTTTGCTGAAGAACAAAATAAAGAATTATAAATGAAAAAAAAAAAGTCTTACCCAGTACTTGCAGTTTTCAGCTTTCAATGCTACTGGCTTCTCTCTGTACTGTTCCCTTGAACTTCTGGTAAAAGCTAAAGTGTTTCTAAAGGTTGGACAATTTTTACCTTAATGCCTTCCCTACAGTGCAGTGAGGTCAGTGTAGCAGCGCACAGCAATTTTTTTTTTTCAGTAGTACATTAAATTCATTACCTCTGTACAATGCAAGGTAATTTTTATGCATTTATGTAGTATACACTATACATATATTTTGTGATTAAATAACATTTCTAATCATATGGAGTTAATCACAAGAGTCACCCCCCTTTACGTCAGAGTCAACAAAGTTGACACTCTTGGCTTACAATTGCAGTGAGCAACCCTGCTGGGTAGCCACAGTCTGGGCCAGGGGTGGACTGATAACTCATGGGGCCTCCGGGCAATTGAAGATCTTGGGTCCCCCAGGTTTAAAGATAGCTGTCTCATGGGAGCCAACATTAATGTGGCAGACTGAAGCAACACGCAGAGTGGCAGAAGGAGTGTGGTGGGTATGATGGGGGGAATATGTACAAGAGAGGAGTGTGGAGGGTATGATGGGGGTAGTATGTATAGGAGAGGAGTGTGGAAGGGATGGTGGGTGTAGAATGTATAGGAGAGGAGTGCGGAGGGGATGGTGGGGGTAGTATGTATAGGAGAGGAGTGTGGAAGGGATGGTGGGGGTAGTATGTATAGGAGAGGAGTGCGGAGGGGATGGTGGGGGTAGTATTTATAGCAGAGGAGTTTAGAGGGGATGGTGGGGGTAGTATGTATAGGAGATGAGTGCAGAGGGGATGGTGGGGGTAGTATGTATAGGAAAGGAGTGCCGAGGGGATGGTGGGGGTAGTATGTATAGGAGAGGAGTGCAGAGGAGATGGTGGGGGTAGTATGTATAGGAGAGGAGTGCGGAGGGGATGGTGGGGGTAGTATGTACAGGAGAGGAGTGCGGAGGGGATGGTGGGGATAGTATGTATAGGAGAGGAGTGCGGAGGGGATGATGCCAGTTGGATGTATGAAGTGGTCTGGGGGTGATGCACCTGGGGGGAGTTGGGGGCTGAGAAATAGTGATGTATATAAAAACAAAAGCTATTGTACTCATCCACTAATATTTACAACAGTACAACAATGAAAACTGCCAGCTCCTAGCACTCTGTATGTACAGATGATGTGAATGTAATATATGACCATTCATATATCCCTGTGTTATCCAAGCTCTGTACAATCAGAAGTTTACACTCTCCACATACACAATGAATAGTCATAAATGACTGCACATTATCTGGACTGAGGATGGGGGATGTTTGTATAGACAGAGGTGTGAGGCTTGGAATATATTGTTCAGACACACTTCAGACCGATTATCCTGTCGCCTTAACCCTTCACAGCAACTCCTGCAAAACAAATCCTGTCAGCTTTCCACCCTAGGATACTCAGACAAAAACTCCCAGCTCACCTCTTCCCTGCATGTAGTGTGAGCAGCGCCAGCCCGACATTATCTACTCCTCCGGACATGATCTCCTCCTCAGCTCTGCCTCCCGAGTTCTCTAAGCACACCGCACTATTGATCGGAGGGGGGGGGGAGTTAAGTCATTGATAAGAGAGACCCTGCAGGAGCCTGGAGGGGGGGAGACAGGAATGAGCTTTAGATTCTAACAAACACACCAGCGCATTGTATTTATGGAGAAGCAGTGACACTGCTGCTGTCTCCACAGTGACAAATATGCTAATGGAGCTCCCCCTGCCTGAAGGGTCTGTCTGGGTTTCAGAGAGTCTGAAAACCAGGCAGATGATTCAGAACCCGAACTGTCCGGGCGAATCCCATACAGGTGGCAACCCTAGATCAGTGACTGGTGAGGCACTGGCTAGTACCAGAGCCAGATACATACAGGTTACACACTCCGCGATCGTTAGAGCGAGAGCAATAATTCTTGCACTAGACCTCCTCTGTAACTGTAAAACATTTTAGGGAGGTTTTTAAGTACTCAAGTTTGGCGTCATTCCACAAGTGTGTGCAATGTTAAAGTGTGACATGTGAGGTATCTATTTTCCCGGAGTAACATCATCTTTCACATTATACAAAAAAAAATTAAAAATCGGGCTAACTTTAGTGTTCTTTTTTTTTTTTAATTAATTAAACAGTTTCTTTCCAAAAACAAATGTGTTTGAAAAATTGCTGCGCAAACACCATGTAACATAAAAAGTTACAAGGGCAACTATTTTATTCCCTAGGGTGTCTGCTAAAAAAAATATATTATAATATATATATTTGGGGGTTCTGAGTAATTTTAGCAAAAAAAATTATGATTTTTACATGTAGAGAAGAATAGTGTCAGAATTGGCCTGGGTGGCAAGTGGTTAATTACCATAAGTAAGTAATATACAAATAATTATTATTTATTGTTTTAAGGTAATTTACTATATTTTCAAAAACTGTACTCAACCAGGTGACTTAACGGACAAATTACTGAACCTTGAAGTTATAACTTTAAACCAGTAATTTCACAGTAAATAGATAAATAATAAATTATTATACTACAGTATATGCTATAACATAATAATATGATTTAGCTTGATTAAAACAGTACCTTTTCAGCAGCAGAAGATTCTCATTCTCTCTCTTAACTGTGATAAAAACATGGAATTATGGGTACATCTTATACCCATAAACCCATGTTTTTTCCTTCTTAAGAGGGCTGGGAGGGAGCATGTGTCTTTTAGACACATGCTCCCTTCCAGGACACTGAAGTGAGAGGATAGCCTCCACTGCAGCATTTTTATTGGACAGCTTGGGCCAATGGTACTTTACCATTGGTCCAAGCTCAAGAAACAATGGGAAGAAGTTTTGAGGCAACTTTGGACTTTCATGGTATGGTAAATCACAAACTTGTAATTTTTTTTAAATATAAATTTATTAAGACATAACATGTTAAAAAAAAAAAAAAACCTTCAGGGGGGGAAGACAATACAAATACTAGAATTTCAATAGCTCTGAAACGAACTGGAAAGAATTAATGCGCATCCATCCAGGAGAGGGATTAGATATTTGTCACTTGTGACCTCTACATGTTTCGTGGTGAACCCGCTTCTTCAGGAGTATAGTTTAGAGTTTATCTCTATAAAGAAATAGACATATACATAAATAATCTTAAAGCGGAGGTTTGCTGAAAAAAAAATATTAAAAGCCAGCAGCTACAAATACTGCAGCTGCTGACTTTTAATATATGAACATTTACCTGTCCAGGGAGCCCGCGGTGTCGGCAGCTGAAGCCGATCCGACCTTCGGCTCGGCGGCTGCTGCCGCAGCCATCCACGGTAAGGGAATAAGAGAGTGAAGCCGTACAGCTTCACTTCCTGATGCCCTACTTCTGTGTCTCACAGAATACAGTGGGGGAGGACGGGGTAGGCGGCGGAATTATCGTAGGTCACCGCAATCACCGCGGTGATCTATGCCAGGAAGTGGGAGCAAATACCTGTATTAGACAGGTATCTGCTCCCTCCTCCCCCCTGAAAGGTGCCAAATGTGACACCGGAGGGGGGGAGGAATCCAAAAAGTGGAAATTCCATTTTTGGGTGGAACTCCACTTTAAGGTAATGAAACCAAATAGACAAATTAGGATTGCAAAATTTTGGCAAAAGGACATGACCACCTATTGACTGCCATAGAGGTGGGACATCCCATATCCCTATATATTTTTTTTTCTTTCCCCTTTTTTCTGTTATTCCCCTTTTTTCCCCTTTTTTTCCTCCCCTATTGAAGTCCAGGTGGCCACTGAGTGGACATTTCTGCCACGAGTTGGTCATTCATAGTCTCTTCTGAGGCTTGATAAATGTCCTTTGCCTTGGTTCTAGAAGATATATTGGCACTATGTATATAATTAAAAAAACGTTTTCTCTATGCAACTACATTACCTGTTCTAGTTTAGCTTTACATTAATTATGTTTTGTTGTACTGTGTTTCCCCCTTTGTTATTGTTTTCATTTATCTAAGCTGGGCTGCTTGCTTTCCTGCAGAGCTGTCATCTATGTGGATACATATTAATTCCTTCCAGTTCATTTCAGAGCTATTGAAATTCTAGTATTTGTATTGTCTCTTTCCCTCCAAAGGTTTATTTTTAACCATGTTATATCCTAATAAATTTATATATATATTTTTTTAAATTATATTTTGTGAGTCTTTATCGTACCATGAAAGTCCAAAGTTGCCTTAAATCTTCTGCCCATTGTTTCTTGAACTGATAGGACGACGGTACATCATTATACATATATATATACTGTGTATATATATATATATATAATCAGTAGTGATAATCAAGTCTCCAAGCTGTCCATTGATCTCAGTGCCTCTGACAAGAAATGAGAGGCACTGTGAAATCATCCGCTGCAAACAGTATGTGCCAGCTTGTATTTAAACTGGCCGCTCTGTATGTAGCTTCTGACAGGCTGCACGAGGAGCCCCATATCTCCGGAACCATAGGTCCTAGGAGCCCCAAATTTTGACCAGTGGTGGGGTAGGACTGCAGCTACCCCACCAGTCATCAAGCTATGACTCTCGAAGCTTGATCATTTTTTTTTTTGTTGTTTTTTCATGGCTCTGCCTCACCTGCCTTCCCTGACTGCATGTCCCTGCTGTATACTGAGCCTGATCTTGATCCAGCACTGTTCCCATATGCAGCAGCTCTCTCCTCTCTCTCTCTTTGCTCACAGAGGCAGCAAAGCGAGCCATCGATTCCTGCTGCTGTCAATCAAATCTTGTGAGCAGAGAGTGGGAGTCGGGGCTGAGCCATAATGTGTCTGTCAATAGTTGCTCGGGAGCAAGCCTGCAGGTGCACACCCATAGAGAGTGGCTTCCTATGGTGGCACACAGAGAAGGAACCCAGAGTGCCAGTGGGTGAACCAAGAAGAAGAGGTTTAGGGCCACTCTGTGCAACACCATTGTGTTGTCACCAACAGTGGCTAACACTATCTGGAGGCAGTCTGTTAGCTTGGAGAAAGGGGAGGAAGAGGGTGCATTGCCTTCCTAGCCTGTGGGCCTGTGTTTTTCTTTGATGCACACAGTGTAGGGAGAGACAATCTATCCCTGCATACATGGGTTGGCTTAATAGGTTGCTGCAAGAGAAAGGAGGCACACTGAAATAGAAAACTGTGGGCAGTAGTCATTGCACCAGTTTACACAGGAACATAGGCACAGATTAAAAGATAAAGAAGCTGCATGCTCATTAAGTGACTGAATCAGCTTCTGAAAGAGGGTTTAATATCACTTTAGCCTAGTGATAGACATTTCTCAGTTGTGTGTACCCAAAAGTGGGTAAAGCATGTCTACAATTAACTATATTAGCCAAAAACACTCCTGTTAACACTCCTCTGAAACTGGTTTCTCTTTGTGCCTGACTTCAGTGTTAAAAGAGAAGTGAAGAAGTCCCCCACTGTCTCCAGATCTCTGACAGTAATTGCATGTAGAAAAATCTGACAGCCTGGTTTTACCCAAGTCAATCGATGGATCAACTTGTGTACAATCAGCCTGCCCATGTCCCTGGGTTACAAACAAGATATAGGTTTGTTCTTAAGTTGAATCTGTTTGTAAGTCATAACAGGTACATTTGTAAGTGTAACTCCAGCCAAAAAAAAATATTTTTAAGCTTTTTGGCTAGCTTAGGGAAGGGTTAACACCCCCCTGTAATGTTTGTTTTGCTGTGTGTGCTCAGAAGCTTTCACCTCACTTTCTGTCCCCATGACAATTGGATTTAGAAAATTTTGGGTTGTTGTGGAAACAAGCCTTGGTGATAAAGCATCAGTGGAGGTACCTTTTTCCCATAATAACTCTTACAGGAGTGAATTTTCCTTCCTAGGGGTAGATTTCCTCTCACTTCCTGTTGTCTCCCTCCGTTTGTAAGTAGGAGTCGTTTGTAAGTCGGATGTTTGTAACTAGGGGACTGCCTGTACATTAAAATTTGGCCAGTCTCTGCTGAACCGGCCGAATTTCAAACCATGTATGGTCTGCTTTAGTTTTCAAACATTCAGCTTATTTTTAAAAAGATACAATAGGTGTAATTTTTTTTAAATGTAAAAGGTATTGTGGTATTGCCTAATCTAAGAAATTCAAAATTACCTATAACTACCTAGCAGATTTAACATTTTTAGATTCAACTGGGACTTGGTATGTAAAGCTGATGAATCTTCCTGGTGGCTATGGGAACCAATTTTTTTAATTCAAAGTAAACACGCAATTATAAAAAACTGGCTACGCTAAGAAGGATGAAGAAGTGCTACACTTTGCGAAAATTAAAGCCTTGTTTCTTTGTGAAGCCCCTGGATTCCAAGGCCATGCTTTTCACATGACCTCAGCTTTTGCCCTTGTCACTTTTAAGCCCTGCTTGTCCGGGTACTATGCCAGAGTCCTTCAGCATTGACATGGTAGAACTTCTGTGTCAGGAGAGGCTCCAGCATTGGTAAAAAAGCAGGGCTTTGCCTTCTGATATCAGAATTGCCCTCCCTGAAGAGTAGTAATCTGATGGCTGGTAGGGCAGTGATTAAGAAGCATCAGGAGAGGTGGAGAAAGCACAGAACCACACCACAAAATGAATGAGCATAAGCAGGCAGATACTTGCACTGCAGGTCCTCAGATATAGTTTAATCTCCAGTAAGGAGAACAGTGGACAGCACAGTAGTGACATGGCTAAATCTTACTACAAATCATCTTGGACTAGCAGTCAGAGGCAGCATTGCTATATGATCTCACATTGCAGATATTCAGCTATGAAACTACAGCACAACATTGCATTTGCCTAGGCACTGTCACACGCTAGAATGTGCATGTTTTTCAAGAGGAATTTAAGGCAAAAAGTAATTTTTTTTCAGGGCACTACTTAACCACATTTACCATTTCAAGATGTTCCCTATAATGTAGCAAACCTTCACATTTTTGATATAGGTCCACTTTAACTATACCCTAACATGCTTGCTTTAATAAAACAAGGCCCACTGCCTTTCCTTTATCGCTTCCTTCTGTGCATCTTGGACATGAATTAATTTGTATAAGCAGATGTGTTTCTGTTGCTTGAAATATAGCTTTAGGCTAGTCTTTGGACACACAAGAATCTCGGCACAGCAGTGCGAGGCTGAACCACATTCTTTTTCAGCATGAAAGGTACAGATTGAAGCTCTAAAAACATGAGATACATTAAAACTGTAGAAACACAGGTGCAAGCCAACCGGAAAAAGTCATCTGCAGGTAGAAATGGGTTTATATCTGGATCACGTGCACCGTGAAAGGCTCAATATTTTTATTTATTGATTAATAGGCAATCCCACATGCACAAGTCATGTTAACCAGGTTTTGTAGATTATGCTCTTAAAAGTGCATCTATAGCCAACAACAACAAGCCAACAACATTTTTTGTTGTTTTATATAAAGTAGGAAATAAAAGCCCATCAGTTTTTTTTTGTTTTTTTTTGTTACGTGTGTCCCCTTGGCGATATTTCCCCTCACTTCCTTTGCTAAAACACACCAGGAAAGTATAGGAAATTTGTCCAGTGAGAGGAAGTTCTCCTTTAGATAGCTGTCACATCAAGATAGATATCTTAATTGGAGGATCTCTTTCATCTCTTCTTACAAGGTCACCTGTAACATTTTGGATTTGCCATCAATTTCCATGTGAGTGACAATGGTCACTAGGAAGAATAAAGAAAGTGAATATTCCCAGAAGAAGCACAGCCAAGAAAAATACATAGTTTGTAAAGAAAACTATAACAATTTCCCTGCCCTAAAAATATACTTTAAAAGCGTAATGCCATGCATATGCCATTTAGCGGCATAGGAAGGCTTGGCCAACTCCAGGTAGGTTTGGTTGTTCCAGATAGGGCTATAATGAGTGAAACCAGTCACCCCCTGCATTTGTAAGTAGGGAAAAGTCGGTTAGATTTAGCAGAGTATTGGGCTTCTAATCCTTCAGAGAGAGGGTGCATTTGTATGGTGTAATAGAATGGTCAGAGAAGATTTGCAGATTGTCCACTCATTCTCCACCCGAGCCATATATGCCACATATGCTGCAACTGAGCAGCCAAAAAGTATATCCAGGCATTCAGGAATGCAATCCTCCCTGCACTTTTTGGGCACTGAAGTTGTTCCAAACTGGTTCTGGGCGAGTCCTGCTTCCACAACAGGTGTCGGAAGATAAAGTTAATTACCCTAAACATTTTGAGGGGCATTGTGCAAAAAATAAAGCAACTTGGGCATCATAATCACCAGGTTCGCCTGTCCTACCATAGTAAGCAAAAGTTTATGCCAAAGTTTTGTTTTGTCACGAAACTTAGGTAGCAGTGTAGATATATTTAAACGGGAGTAGTCTGTAATAACCCAGGAAATCACCACCCCTAAGTATCTAAAGGAGTCAACCATGAGAACTAGACAAAAAGGAGGAAAGGCCAGAGTTGGGCACCCAAAAGTTATTTTAAAGGCTGACTGTTTGGATTTAATTAAACAAGATTTCCAAAGATATTCCTCTCATTTTAAAAACATATCACTTTTTACTTTAATTCATAGGGCAGGGAAGGAAAACCAGGAAAACAAGGCGAGAAGGGCAAGCCAGGACGAAAGGTAAGGTCAGGCATCTGTGGTTCACTATGTCTTGTTCCTGGATGACACCTTAACTTGTCTTAATCATTTATTCTGTGGGCTGTTTAATAGGGAAACAAAGGTTTTGAAGGGCATCTTGGGGAGACAGGATCTCCAGGCCAAACAGGACCCACAGGAAATCAAGGACCAAAGGGAAGCAGAGGCACTCTTGGACCAGTGGTAGGTACACAGTTGCCATGCATACGTTCTCAAAATTATGTATTCTAAACCCACAGTTTATGGTTGAAAGTCCAAATGTAGTCAAAACTGTTTTAATATAGAGAAGGGGAGCCCCAAAACCTCTGTATAGTTTTTATTGCTCTCTGTTTCCCCAGTACAGAGATTTACCATCAATTCTTAGTAACCTCCCAGGAAGTGAGAATTATCTCTTTAGCGGAGACACAAAAAACCATTAAAAAAAACACCCTTTGCCTCTCTATTAAGCATTGTCTGCATTACTATTGGGTAGATTCTACTCACTTCCTGTCCTGGTGATACAAACCACACTAAAAGCCTGACCGAGAACATGGGGTTTTCGTAGCACAGTGCAACTCTCTGTACTATTTCAAAAATATTTAACTGATATGACATTGTGTAATTTTAAAAGAATCATTTAGAAAAGAGCATTTGTACTATTCTCAAATCTTTAAGAGTATCTGAACTTCAAAACAAAAATAAAATATACTGCAGCTTACCTATCTTTAGTCATGGTGCATTGCTTTTTTTTCAGCCTTCCTGCTTTATTTTCCCTGGTAATCCTTCAAATAACACAATTCCTGTCCTAGAATGGTTACTTTTACTCACTATGGAATATTGTTACATCGTTAGACTGAAAAAAAGGTCTGTCTAGTTCAACCAATAAAAAAAGAAAACCAAAGGAGAAGGCCTTCAAAAAATATAAGGCTGAGGGTTCATCATCAGCATTCCAAGTTTACAAAGTATGCAATAAGAAATGTAAGGGTGCAATCAGGGCGGCTAAGAGAGAACACGAAAGGCACACAGCAGAGGAGAGTAAAAAGAATCCCAAGAAATTCTTTAAGTATATAAATGGTAAAAGAGGGAGGTCAGGTCATATTGGCCCCATAAAGAATGATGAAGGGAATCTGGTTACAAAGGATGGAGAGATGGCGAAGGTATAGAATTTATTCTTCTCCTCAGTCTTCAAGAGGGAAACGGGGGAGCTTCAGTAACCAAAACTGCAAGGTTTATCCTCATGACAGGTCACAGGAAGCACCCTCGTAGCTAACATTGGATTAGGAATATACTTGAAAAATGTAACATTAATAAGTCACCAGGACCAGATGGTTTGCACCCGCGGGTCCTTAAGAAACTCAGTCAAATAATTGCCAGACCATTGTTGCTAATTATTACATACAGTCTACTGACTGGAATGGTGCCAGCTGATTGGAGAAAAGCCAATGTAGCACCATTGTTTAAAAAAAGGACCAAGATATATCCCTGGGAACTACAGACCAGTTAGCCTAACATCAATAGTTTGTAAGCTCTTGGAGGGGATGATAAGGGACTATATACAAGATTTTAGTAATGTAAATGGTATCATTAACAGTAAACAGCATGGATTCATGAAAAATCGTTCTTGCCAAACCAATCTATTAACCTTCTATGAGGAGGTGAGCTGCCCTCTAGGTAAAGGAAAGCCTGTAGACGTAGTGTATCTGGATTTTGCAAAGGCATTTGATACCCTTCCCAATAAACGTTTACTGTACAAACTAAGGTCTGTCAGCATGGACCATAGGGTGAGTACATGGATTGAAAACTGGCTACAAAGGCGAATTCAGAGGGTAATGATAAATGGGGAGTATTCTGAATGGTCCGGTGTGGAAAGTGGGGTCCCCCAGGGTTCTGTCCTGGGACCAATTCTATTTAATTTATTCATAAACGACCTGAAGGATGGGATAAGCAGCTCAATCTTAGTATTTGCGGACGACACTAAGCTAAGCAGGGCAATCCTTTCTCCACAGGATGTGGAAACCTTGCAAGAAGATCTGAACAAATTAATGGGGCGGGCAAATACATGTAAAATGAGGTTTAATGTAGACAAATGTAAAATAATGAATAATGCATATGGGTGGCAAAAAATATGAATGCAATCTACTCATTAGGGGGAGAACCTCTGGGGAATCTAGCATAGAAAAGGACCTGGAAGTCCTAGTAGATGATAGGCCCAGCAATGGCATGTAATGCCAAGCTGCTGCAAGCAAAGCCAACAGAATATTGGCACGCATTAGATTAACTCCAGAGATAAAACAATAATTCTCCCACTCTACAAGACTCTGGTCCGGCCACACCTGGAGTATGCTGTCCAGTTCTGGGCACCAGTCCTCAGGAAGGATGTGCTGGAACTGGAGAGAGTCCAGAAAAGGGCAACAAACCTAATAAAGGGACTGAAGGACCTTAGATATGAGGAAAGATTACGAGCATTGAACTTATTCTTTCTGGAGATGAGACACTTGAGAGGGGACATGATTTCAATGTACAAATATCGTACAGGTGACCCCACAACAGGGATAAAACTTTTCCGTGAAAGGGAAATTAAAAAGTCACGTGGCCATTCACGAAAACTAGAAGAGAGGCAGTTTAACCTTAAACTGCGTAGAGGGTTCTTTACTGTCATGCCCCGTACACACGATCGGATTTTCCGACAACAAAGCCATGGATTTTTTTCCGAAGCGGTGATGTACAAGAAGTATGATGAGCCAAGAAAAAAGAAGTTCAATAGCCAGTGCGGCTCCTTCTGCTTGATTCCAAGCATGTGTGAACTTTTGTGCGACAGACTTGTGTACACATGATCGGAAATTCCGACAAGTTTTGTTGACGAAAAATTTGAGAACCTGCTCTCAAACATTTGTAGGTGGAAATTCCGACAGCAAATGTTTGACGGAGCATACACACGGTCGGACTTTCCTACAACAAGCTCACATCCAACATTTGTCAGAAAATCCGATCGTGTGTACGGGGCATAATAGTGATAAAAATGTGGAACTCTCTTCCACAAGCAGTGGTTTCAGCAGGGAGCATAGATCATTTAAAAAAACGATTATATAGGCACCTGCGCGGCCATAATCTACAGGGATATACAATGTAATACTGACATAAAAGCACACACATAGGTTGGACTTGATGGACTTGTCTTTTTTTCAACCTCACCAACTATGTAACTATGTATATACACAACCTGCGTGCCGCATTTGTTTGGGAAGCTATGTGATTTTCCATATTGCATCAGTTATTGGGTTGTGGTGCTGTTGTAGGATGAGTAGAGAGGATTTATTAATATTTGAGGCAATCTCCCTTGGAGGATGCTCTTTCCAAATTTTGTGTTTCATGCATATTTTCCTGTCACTGATGTCTGTCCTGCGTCACCTAGTCTCCCATCCTCATGGGTATTTGTCAATGACCCTGGCTTTTAGGACCTGATCACATAAAATCTCCATGAACACCCCTCTCCTGAAGAAGCTAATCTGCAAAACGTGTTGAGATAGAGATATTGGAACCCCTCCACAGCTCAATTGTATTGGAATTACAGTGTATATGAGTGTATATTTGTACTTGAATTGTTATATATCTGGTGGGCCAATAATTTGACCTCTTCTGGATCAGACATAGTGACGCAAGGGGGGAGGGAAACGGAGAAAAGTGAGGGTTGGTAAGAGGGGGGACCACAACGCGGGCAAATGTGGAGAAAGGCTGTTTCTACAATTAGGAGAGGAATTTGTCAGAAAAGCAAAACAGGTTCCAGTAGAGCCAGCATGTATTGTGCTCCTCTGTTTTGTTCCTGAGGGCAGCTGTCAGATGTTCCATGTGTTCAATATTGTTCATCCTGGCAAACCATTGGGGCACGGTCGGTGGGAGGGGTCTGTTGTTTCCATATACAGGGGATGCAGGGTCTGGTGGCATTCAATAGATGATTCAGTAGCGACTTGCGGTATCTCTTACTAGAAATTGGAGTCAAATTAAGAAGCACTGGGGCAGGGTTGTCAAAGAGAGAGACATCTGTAAGTTTGTGCACTATTTGCAAGACTTGTTGCCAAAAAGGGTGGATATTAGGGCAGTCCCAGAAAATGTCGAATATTGTACCGACCTGTGTACCAATTCTCACACAGAGGGCTGTGATGAGGAAACAATGAAGCCAACATGGAGGAGGTTCAGTACCATTGCGTTAGAGTTTTATGGGTGGTGTCTTGATATTTGCTACATAAGGAAGATTTGTGGGCAAAGAAGCCTATGCAGTTCTTTTGATCATCAGAGAGTGTTGAGTGGGAGTCCCTCTCCCATTTTTCTAAATACGGGGGGGGGGTCCTGCTGGGAAATAGAGTCAAGCAAGGTATGATAAGAAGAAGAAAGACCTTTACAAATGGGTCCTTCACCAGTGCAGAGGTCTTCAACCTGAGTAAGGGGGTCTACAGAAGTGTGTATGTTCCAGAAGGGATGTTTGTTCCCTGGGTTGGAAACCATTATCAGTTTATACACTCTTTTTTGGGATGTGTTGCTAGACTGCTCCTTATACAGCCCTTAGCTTATTATTGACTCTTGATAAGGACTACAAACACATCATTCTCTCTTCATCTCCATTACATGGGGCAGGAAAGTTGGTAGTTTACAGAAGACAGCTTGGAAGGAAGAAGATAGGAATGTTTGTACTTTTAGTTTAATTCACAGGAAGTGCCAAGGACACAGGTGTTGTATACACTGATGTTTGCTTGTATGAAAAATGAAAACTAATGAAACCTCCATTAACAGTTGGTAATATGCAATATATACATTTTTTGTTCTTGGGTTTAGATATCCTTTAAAGCAACCTTGTTCCTATTTCTGGTGGCCAATGTCTTTGCACTCTGATGTCCAGCTGCTGCAAGTTTCTGACATTTAGATGTATGTCAAATACCTGCTCTGCCACCACTCTCTGTGGTCAATCCTGCGAGCTACTACATTACTACAGGATGTAGGACTATAAAGAATCTACTTGCTACCATTGTCCTTCCTTATGGTATCTATGCTATATTTCTCACAAAAGGATTGTGAAGTTCTTATAGCTCATGAGGCCTCAAGTCTAAATATATATAAATGTTTATGTTATTAGCTAAACCACAGGCTTAGTTTAGGAATCACTTCGGGGACTGAAAATTGACTGGCGATCCTTTGTTTCCGTAGGGATCTCCGGGCAGGATGGGGGCACAGGGAGAACCAGGAATACCTGGCTATCAGGTAATATGTTCCTTTTCATTCTATCACAAAATGGCTTTAATTGTGTTTTTAAATTACTTGTTTACACAGCAGCTTTTGTGCCCTAGGGCTAATCCGTATATTCTTTTATAGCCTTGCTGTTATTTCTACCGTGTGTTATGTGGGAGGCATAAATGGTTCTTTATGAATATTGAAGTCTAAGGGATTACTCAATCCAAAGCTAATATTTCACCCATTGAACCAGCTTTGTGTATCTCATAAACTTCTAAGTGACTTTGTGTAGGTCTGCAATTTCAGTGTCTGCTAATTGATAGACTTTTTGTTAATCAGAAGTTGACCGTTTTTGAATAAGTCAGCTCAGTAAAGACAACCTGTACTAAGAGAAATATGCTAACCTCCATATAAAAATGTTGCTTCCCTTGCTACTATAGTGACATACTCGCTTCAGTATTTTGAGTTACTGACTTCATACAAGTCTGCAGATCATGAGGGTAATAGTAAAGTAAAATGTCCATATCTGCATGCTTGAAGCATGTTTGTCCTCATTTACACAGGCATGTGTTTATATGCATTCACAGAGCATTTCTAAATGCATATAAACACATGTAATGATTTCAAATAGTATAATTTATACTGTGTGCATTTGCGTGCATTCAGTTTAGCTGCATTAAGAAAAAATAGAACTATGTGCTTCCAGCGGTAAATTAACAATTCTTAACCTGTCTAAAGCACATCTAAATCCAAGTACATATACATGCTAGAGAAAAAAAATGAGCATTTATTATTTTTTTGCAAATGAATCTGCAAAGCATTGCAGTTGCGATCACAGGTGTAATGCACAGGCTACAAACTCTTCCTCCAGCTTCTTGTCTGTACCGAGGTACGGACTTTCAGTTGGAGAACTGGAAGAAGTGCCAATATACTATGAGTGAGGTAATCACTGCACTTGTGTTCCATTGATAACTACAAGTCCATCTGCTGCAGTGGAAGTGGGCGGCACAGTGGTGCAGTGGTTAGCACTCTCACCTAGCAGTAAAAAAGGGTCGCTGGTTCGAATCCCAACCACGACACTACCTGCCTGGAGTTTGCATGTTCTCCCTGTGCCTGCGTGGGTTTCCTCCGGGTACTCCGGTTTCCTCCCACACACCAAAGACATGCTGGTAGGTTAATTGGCTTCTGTCCAAAATTGGCCCTAGTATATGAATGGGGACCTTGGATTGAGGGTAGGGATTGATGTGAGTGTGTGATGTTCAGGGTTAGGGACAAGGGTCAGGGTTGTAGATCCACACTCACTCAGGTTGAACTGGATGGACTGGTGTCTTTATTCAACCTTACTAACTATGTAACTATGTAACTATGTAACTATGTACTACTCTCTTGAAATAAATGATGCAGCTATGCCAGTAGAGCTGAAATTTAAGACTGACAGCTGCTGCCAGGAAGAATAGCCTCTATGCGCTGTCAATTGTCTTCGCACCATGTTACATGATACACCCTAGATATGAGTGTAACATGCTCTAAAAGGTGCCAGTATGTGGCAAGTAAGTAAAACCCAAATTCCAAATAAGTTGGGACGCTGTGTAAAATCTATATAAAACAGAATGCAATGATTGCAAATCTCCTAAAATCATATTTTATTCACAATAGGAAATATATTACATGTTTAAACTGAGAAAATTTACTATTTTAAGAAAAAAATAAGGCACTGTAATTTTGAAATGAATGGCATCAACACGTCTCAAAAAAGTTGGGACAGGGCAATGTTTACTATGGTGTAGCATGGCCTCTTCTTTTAACAACTTTGTGAACATTTGGGAAATGAGGAGACCAGCTGCTGGCGTTTTTGGGAGAGGAATGTTGTCCCATTCTTGTCTGATATAGGATTCCAACTGCCCAACAGTCCTGGGTCTTCTTTCTCGTATTTTTCATTTTAAGATCCACCAAATATTTGCAGTTGGTGAAAGGTATGGACTGCAGGCAGGCCACATAAGCACCCGGACTCATACTGTCGTCATAGATGCAGTTATGCGGTTTAGCATTACCCTGCTAAAATAATCACTTCACTGATGATGCCTTTCAGTTTCAAGATGTACAAGCTGTCCATGCAGGCTTTTGAACTGAGTGCTGATAAGAAGCTGGAAGTTCCCTCTCCTCTTTAGTCCGGAGGACACGGCGCCCATGTCAAAGGATGTAATATTTTGTTTCGTCTGACCACAGAACAGTTTTCCACTTTTCAGCAGACCATTTTACAGGAGCTTTTGCCCAGAGAAGACAGCGGTGTTTCTGGATCATGTTCAGATATGGCTTTATTTTACAAAAGAGCTTTACCTTGCATATTTTGATGGCACAGTGATCTGTGCTCACAGACAGGGATTTTAAGAAGCAGTGATGTCCCAGGATCATGCCCTTAATGCAGTGCCATCTGAGGCCCTGAAGATAACAGACATCCAATATTGTGTTTCAGCCTTGTCCCTTGCGCACAGAGATTTCTCCTGATTTTCTTAATCTTTTGATAATATTATGTACTATGGATTATGATCTATTTAAAGTCTTTACAATTTTTTTAAGGAACATTATTTTGAAAATGTTCGATGCAGCTTTTCACAGATTGGTGAACCTCTGTCCATCTTTACTTCTGAGATGCTCTGACTCTCTTAGATGCTGTTTTTATACCCAAATATGTTACTGACCTGTTTATTAACCTAATTAGTTGCAAAATGTTCTTCCAGCTCTTCCTTGTTAGTACCACTTACTTTTCCAGCTTTTTGTTGCCCTGTCCCAACTTTTTTTTTGAGAAGTGCTGCTGCCATCAATTTTAAAATTACCTTATTTTTTTCTTAAAATAGTACATTCTCTCAGTTTAAATATTTCATATGTTTTCTGTTTTCTATTGTGAATAAAATGTGGGTTTATGAGATTTGCAAATCATTGCATTCTGTTTTTATGTAGATATTACACAGCGTCCCAACTTTTATGGAATTGGGGTTGTAGGTAATTAGCATTTTGCAGAGTGGTGTAGGGACCAGAGAGGGATTACTTTGGCACAATTGGCCAGCTTAACACCTTCCTACCCAGCCTATAGCAAAATGACACAGGTTTCATTGTTCTGAATGGATGTCATATGATGTCCTTCAGAACAAGCCACTCGTACACTCCCTCGGGGGCATGCAGGGCGACAATCGGTGGTACAGTGTGTCGCTCAGACACACCACATCTCCGATCACGGTAAAGAGCCTATGACGTAGGCTCTTTACTGTGTGATCAGCTGTGTCCAATGCTGGTTATCGTTATTCCTCTACTCATGCTGACAGCATGTGAGTAGAGGAGAGCCAATAAGTGGCTTTTCTGACAGGCGGATCTGCACTGATAATCAGTGCATAAGTAGTCCCACCAGTGATGCCCACCAGTGATCCCATCAATGCTGCTGTTCAGTGCCCATCAGTGATGCCTGTCAGTGCCCATCAGTCCTCATCAGTAGTGCTCATCGGTGCTGCTTATCAGCGCCCATCAGTCCACATCAGTGGTGCCCATCTTTGCCACTCATCAGTGCCCATAAAGGCTGCCTCATCAGTGCCCATCAGTGCTGCATATCAGTGCCACCTATCAGTGTCCATCAGTGCTGCATATTGGCGCCTCCTCATCAGTGCCACCCCATCAGTGCCATCTTATCCATGATCATCAGTGCAGCTTAATCAGCGCACATCAGTGAAGAAGAAAAATGACTTATTTACCAAATTTTTTTTAACAGAAAACTAAAACTTTTTTCCCCAAAATGTTCTGTCTTTTTTCATTTGTTTAGCATACAATAAAAAAGTCAGTGGTGATTAAATACCACTAAAAGAAAGCTCTGCCTGTCTCAAAAAAAAAAAATGAAATTAAAATTTTGTTTGGGTACAGCATTGCATGACCGTGCAATTGTCATTCAAAGGGCGATAACTCTGAAAGCTGACAATTGGCCTAGGCAGGAAGGGGGTGAAAGTGCCCGGTATTGAAGTGGTTAAACATGTATTGCAATATATGTCAACTAAATATCTCTGCTTTTATTCAAGGTTTACTAGAAATATGTGATGGTGTATATCAGTGTGATTGATTTAGATTTTTTGGTATTTATGTGGTCACACCCCCTTAGCACCTGATGATAAATGTGTAAAGCTATTTGGATTTGAGCATAGACCTATCTTATTTTTTTGTAATGGGGGGGGGGGGGGGGGCGCAAAAGTGGCAGTATTCACCATGGCAACCAGTTTTGAGGCTACATCTTTTAAAAAATGCTTGAATCTGACTCGTTATGAGTAACACTTTCCTTCCTCAAGTTTTTGTGAACTGACCTCCTATTATATATTAACCTTTCTTTGGTGACCAGGTTATGGTTTTTGGTTACAAATTAAATATGACATCCAACCTAGCCTGGTAAATGTAAAAAGAGGAATAATAATTATGAATGATCCAACTGTCATATAAATGAAAATGTTTTCTGTCTCACAACAGGGACACGCAGGCCCCCCAGGACCCATTGGGACGCCTGGAGTAAAAGGCGAAAAGGTATGTCAGTAAACTTTGCAGCATGTGAAGATTTACAAAGGAATAAACCTTAAAAACTGACATGCTATTGACGTATAACCAAACATGGCTTCTAAGGACACATGGATCATTCATACTTGCATGTTGACATTTCAAAAACATAATCACATCAAAAGTACATAGATAATTGTGTCCTGTACTTTCTGCTTCAGGAACGCATTTATGCGTTTTGATGCAATGCAGTTTGTAACAATCCTGCTTCCTGTGTCATCAGATTATCACTCGCTTCATATAGCATCGAGCAGCTTTCTTGTTTAGCAACTTTTTCTTTAATACACAATAATTCTCCCTCTCTACAAGTCTCTGGTCCGGCCGCACCTAGAGTATGCCGTCCAGTTCTGGGCACCAGTCCTCAAGAAGGATGTACTGGAACTGGAGAGAGTCCAGAGAAGGGCAACAAAACGAAGAACTTGTTCTCTCTGGCGAAGAGGCGCTTGAAAGGAGATAAGATTTCAATGTAGAAATACTATACTGGTGACCCCACAATAGGGATAAAACTTTTCCACGAAAGGGAATTTAACCACTTGACGACCGCCTCACGCCGATGTACGTCGGCAAAGTGGCACGGACAGGCAAAATCACGTACAGGGTACGTGATTTGCCTTCCGCGGGTGGGGGGTCCGATCGGACCCCCCCCCGGTGCCCGAGGCGGTCGTCTTTTGTCCAGCGGCGATCCGTGATGAGGGGGAGACCATCCGTTCGTGGCCCCCCCCTCGCGATCGCCGCCGGCCAATGAAAACACTCCTTTGCTGCTGTATGCTAAACAGCAGCAAAGGAAGTGATGTCATCTCCCCTCGGGTCGGTATTTTCCGTTCCGGCCCGAGGAGAGAAGACATCTATGTGAGTGCACAAACACACACACACACAGTAGAACATGCCAGGCACACAAAACACTCCGATCCCCCCCCCGATCGCCCCCCGATCCCCCCCCAATCACCTCCCCCCCCCCCCTGTCACAAACTGACACCAGCAGTTTTTTTTTTGTTTTTTTTTTTTTTTTTTCTGATTACTGCATAGTGTCAGTTTGTGACAGTTACAGTGTTGGGACAGTTAGTATTACCCCCCTTTAGGTCTAGGGTACCCCCCTAACCCCCCCTAATAAAGTTTTAACCCCTTGATCACCCCCTGTCACCAGTGTTGCTAAGCGATCATTTTTCTGATCGCTGTATTAGTGTCGCTGGTGACGCTAGTTAGTGAGGTAAATATTTAGGTTCGCCGTCAGCGTTTTATAGAGACAGGGACCCCCATATACTACCGAATAAATGTTTTAACCCCTTGATTGCCCCCTAGTTAACCCTTTCACCACTGATCACCGTATAACCGTTACGGATGACGCTGGTTATTTCGTTTATTTTTTATAGTGTCAGGGCACCCGCCGTTTATTACCGAATAAAGGTTTAGCCCCCTGATCGCCCGGCGGTGATATGCGTCGCCCCAGGCAGCGTCAGATTAGCGCCAGTACCGCTAACACCCACGCATGCAGCATACGCCTCCCTTAGTGGTATAGTATCTGTACGGATCAATATCTGATCCGATCAGATCTATACTAGCGTCCCCAGCAGTTTAGGGTTCCCAAAAACGCAGTGTTAGCGGGATCAGCCCAGATACCTGCTAGCACCTGCGTTTTGTGCCTCCGCCCAGCCCACCCAAGTGCAGTATCGATCGATCACTGTCACTTACAAAACACTAAACGCATAACTGCAGCGTTCAGAGTCAGGCCTGATCCCTGCGATCGCTAACAGTTTTTTTGGTAGCATTTTGGTGAACTGGCAAGCACCAGCCCCAGGCGTCAGGTTAGCGCCAGTACCGCTAACACCCACGCACGCAGCATACGCCTCCCTTAGTGGTATAGTATCTGAACGGATCAATATCTGATCCGATCAGATCTATACTAGCGTCCCCAGCAGTTTAGGGTTCCCAAAAACGCAGTGTTAGCGGAATCAGCCCAGATACCTGCTAGCACCTGCGTTTTGCCCCTCCGCCCGGCCCAGCCCAGCCCACCCAAGTGCAGTATCGGTCGATCACTGACACTTACAAAACACTAAACGCATAACTGCAGCGTTCGCAGAGTCAGGCCTGATCCCTGCGATCGCTAACAGTTTTTTTTGTAGCGTTTTGGTGAACTGGCAAGCACCAGCCCCAGGCAGCGTCAGATTAGCGCCAGTACCGCTAACACCCACGCACGCACCGTACACCTCCCTTAGTGGTATAGTATCTGATCGCATCAATATCTGATCCGATCAGATCTATACTAGCGTCACCAGCAGTTTAGGGTTCCCAAAAACGCAGTGTTAGCGGGATCAGCCCAGATACCTGCTAGCACCTGCGTTTTGCCCCTCCGCCCGGCCCGGCCCAGCCCACCCAAGTGCAGTATCGATCGATCACTGACACTTACAAAACACTAAACGCATAACTGCAGCGTTCGCAGAGTCAGGCCTGATCCCTGCGATCGCTAACGTTTTTTGGTAGCGTTTTGGTGAACTGGCAAGCGCCAGCGGCCTAGTACACCCCGGTCGTAGTCAAACCAGCACTGCAGTAACACTTGGTGACGTGGCGAGTCCCATAAGTGCAGTTCAAGCTGGTGAGGTGGCAAGCACAAGTAGTGTCGCACTGCCACCAAGAAGACAAACACAGGCCCGTCGTGCCCATAGTGCCCTTCCTGCTGCATTCGCCAATCCTAATTGGGAACCCACCGCTTCTGCAGCGCCCGTACTTCCCCCATTCACATCCCCAACCAAATGCAGTCGGCTGCATGAGAGGCATTTTTATGTCCTCCCGAGTACCCCTACCCAACGAACCCCCCCAAAAAAGATGTTGTGTCTGCAGCAAGCGCGGATATAGGCGTGACACCCGCTATTATTGTCCCTCCTGTCCTGACAATCCTGGTCTTTGCATTGGTGAATGTTTTGAACGCTACCATTCACTAGTTGAGTATTAGCGTAGGGTACAGCATTGCACAGACTAGGACACACTTTCACAGGGTCTCCCAAGATGCCATCGCATTTTGAGAGACCCGAACCTGGAACCGGTTACCGTTATAAAAGTTAGTTACAAAAAAAGTGTAAAAAAAAAAAAAAATATGAAATAAAAAAAAATAGTTGTTGTTTTATTGTTCTCTCTCTCTCTATTCTCTCTCTCTATTCTGCTCTTTTTTACTGTATTCTATTCTGCAATGTTTTATTGTTATTGTTATTGTTATTGTTATTATGTTTTATCATGTTTGTTTTTCAGGTGTGTAATTATTTACACTTTACTGTGCTTTATTGTTAACCATTGTTAACCATTTTTTTGTCTTCAGGTACGCCATTCACGACTTTGAGTGGTTATACCAGAATGATGCCTGCAGGTTTAGGTATCATCTTGGTATCATTCTTTTCAGCCAGCGGTCGGCTTTCATGTAAAAGCAATCCTAGCGGCTAATTAGCCTCTAGACTGCTTTTACAAGCCGTGGGAGGGAATGCCCCCCCCCCCCACCGTCTTCCGTGTTTTTCTCTGGCTCTCCTGTCTCAACAGGGAACCTGAGAATGCAGCCGGTGATTCAGCCAGCTGACCATAGAGCTGATCAGAGACCAGAGTGGCTCCAAACATCTCTATGGCCTAAGAAACCGGAAGCTACGAGTATTTCATGACTTAGATTTCGCCGGATGTAAATAGCGCCATTGGGAAATTGGGGAAGCATTTTATCACACCGATCTTGGTGTGGTCAGATGCTTCGAGGGCAGAGGAGAGATCTAGGGTCTAATAGACCACAATTTTTTCAAAAAAGAGTACCTGTCACTACCTATTGCTATCATAGGGGATATTTACATTCCCCGAGATAACAATAAAAATGATTAAAAAAAAAAATATGAAAGGAACAGTTTAAAAGTAAGATTAAAAAAGCAAAAAAATAATAAAGAAAAAAAAAAAAAAAAAAAAAAACACCCCTGTCGCCCCCTGCTCTCGCGCTAAGGCGAACGCAAGCGGCGGTCTGTCGTCAAACATAAACAGCAATTGCACCATGCATGTGAGGTATCACCGCGAAGGCCAGATCGAGTGCAGTAATTTTTCCAGTAGACCTCCTCTGTAAATCTAAAGTGGTAACCTGTAAAGGCTTTTGAAGGCTTTTAAACATGTATTTATTTTGTTGCCACTGCACGTTTGTGCGCAATTTTAAAGCATGTCATGTTTGGTATCCATGTACTCGGCCTAAGATCATCTTTTTTATTTCATCAAACATTTGGGCAATATAGCGTGTTTTAGTGCATTAAAATTTAAAAAAGTGTGTTTTTTCCCCAAAAAATGCGTTTGAAAAATCGCTGCGCAATTACTGTGTGAAAAAAAAAAATGAAACACCCACCATTTTAATCTGTAGGGCATTTGCTTTAAAAAAATATATAATGTTTGGGGGTTCAAAGTAATTTTTTTGCAAAAAAAAAAAACTTTTTCATGTAAACAATAAGTGTCAGAAAGGGCTTTGTCTTCAAGTGGTTAGAAGAGTGGGTGATGTGTGACATAAGCTTCTAAATGTTGTGCATAAAATGCCAGGACAGTTCAAAACCCCCCAAAATGACCCCATTTTGGAAAGTAGACACCCCAAGCTATTTGCTGAGAGGCATGTCGAGTCCATGGAATATTTTATATTGCGACACAAGTTGCGGGAAAGAGACAAATTTTTTTTTTTTTTTTTTTTTTTTTGCACAAAGTTGTCACTAAATGATATATTGCTCAAACATGCCATGGAAATATGTGAAATTACACCCCAAAATACATTCTGCTGCTTCTCCTGAGTACGGGGATACCACATGTGTGAGACTTTTTGGGAGCCTAGCCGCGTACGGGGCCCCGAAAACCAACCACCGCCTTCAGGCTTTCTAAGGGCGTGAATTTTTGATTTCACTCTTCACTGCCTATCACAGTTTCGGAGGCCATGGAATGCCCAGGTGGCACAAAACCCCCCCAAATGACCCCATTTTGGAAAGTAGACACCCCAAGCTATTTGCTGAGAGGTATAGTGAGTATTTTGCAGACCTCACTTTTTGTCACAAAGTTTTGAAAATTGAAAAAAGAAAAAAAAAAATGTTTTTTCTTGTCTTTCTTCATTTTCAAAAACAAATGAGAGCTGCAAAATACTCACCATGCCTTTCAGCAAATAGCTTGGGGTGTCTACTTTCCAAAATGGGGTCATTTGGGGGGGTTTTGTGCCACCTGGGCATTCCATGGCCTCCGAAACTGTGATAGGCAGTAAAGAGTGAAATCAAAAATTTTCACCCTTAGAAATCCTGAAGGCAGTGATTGGTTTTCGGGGTCCAGTACGCGGCTAGGCTCCCAAAAAGTCCCACACATGTGGTATCCCCATACTCAGGAGAAGCAGCTAAATGTATTTTGGGGTGCAATTCCACATATGCCCATGGCCTGTGTGAGCAATATATCATTTAGTGACAACTTTATGAAAAAAAAAAAAAAAAAAAAAAAAAAGTGTCACTTTCCCGCAACTTGTGTCAAAATATAAAATATTCCATGGACTCAATATGCCTCTCAGCAAATAGCTTGGGGTGTCTACTTTCCAAAATGGGGTCATTTTGGGGGGTTTTGTGCCACCTGGGCATTCCATGGCCTCCGAAACTGTGATAGGCAGTGAAGAGTGAAAGCAAAAATTTACACCCTTAGAAATCCTGAAGGCGGTGATTGGTTTTCGGGGCCCCGTACGCGGCTAGGCTCCCAAAAAGTCCCACACATGTGGTATCCCCATACTCAGGAGAAGCAGCTAAATGTATTTTGGGGTGCAATTCCACATAGGCCCATGGCCTGTGTGAGCAATATATCATTTAGTGACGACTTTTTGTAAATATTTTTTTTTTTTTTTTTTTTGTCATTTTTCAATCACTTGGGACAAAAAAAATAAATATTCAATGGGTTCAACATGCCTCTCAGCAATTTCCTTGGGGTGTCTACTTTCCAAAATGGGGTCATTTGGGGGGGTTTTGTACTGCCCTGCCATTTTAGCACCTCAAGAAATGACATAGGCAGTCATAAACTAAAAGCTGTGTAAATTCCAGAAAATGTACCCTAGTTTGTAGACGCTATAACTTTTGCGCAAACCAATAAATATACGCTTATTGACATTTTTTTTACCAAAGACATGTGGCCGAATACATTTTGGCCTAAATGTATGACTAAAATTTAGTTTATTGGATTTTTTTTATAACAAAAAGTAGAAAATATCATTTTTTTTCAAAATTTTCGGTCTTTTTCCGTTTATAGCGCAAAAAATAAAAACCGCAGAGGTGATCAAATACCATCAAAAGAAAGCTCTATTTGTGGGAAGAAAAGGACGCAAATTTCGTTTGGGTACAGCATTGCATGACCGCGCAATTAGCAGTTAAAGCGACGCAGTGCCAAATTGGAAAAAGACCTCTGGTCCTTAGGCAGCATAATGGTCCGGGGCTCAAGTGGTTAATTAGACACGCGGCTATTCACTAAAACTAGAAGAAAAGAGGTTTAACCTCAAACTGCGTAGAGGGTTCTTTACTGTAAGAGCGGTTAGGATGTGGAATTCTCTTCCACAGGCAGTTTCAGCGTGAAGCATCGATAATTTCAAAAAACTATTAGATAAGCACCTGGACGACCACAACATACAGGGATATACAATGTAATACTGACATAAAATCACACACATAAGTTGGACTTGATGGACTTGTCTTTTTTTAACCTCACCTACTGTGTAACTGGACCAAAGTTTTAGTGCTTTTCCACACTATGCAAACTAAATGCAACTAAAAAGGCAAACTTCAGCCAAAATGTTTTGTTGTGTTTTTAGATAGAGAAAGGAAGGGTTAAAAGCTCTGTCTAACCTGGTGTAGACAAATGGCAGCTGGAAAGTTATTAATCACTTTGTGCAACTCAAATACTTTCCCTTCCTGAGATTGTATACAGGCGGCTGAATATATCACAGGGGCCAGCAATCCGGTTGTCACGCAGGCAGTAAGCAATGTCGGAACCTATCTCAACAACAGTATATTTCACAGATGGGTTCCAGATCATTCCACACAGTGATGTGAATTGTAAACTTATAACATCCATTGGGGTTGATTTACTAAAGGCAATCCTCTGTGCACTACAAGTGCACTCGCTGTAGATCTGAGGAAAAGATCTGAAATGAGGGGAAGCTCTGCTGATTTCTGTCATCCAATCATGTGCAAGCAAAAATGTTGGTTTTTATTTTCCTTGCATGTCCCTCTCAGATGTACAGCGACTGCACTTCCAAGTGCACTTGTAGTGTACAGTGGATTTGCCTTTAGTATAAAAAAAACATTGTGTCTCTAAGTTTTGTGGTACCTTAGGCTGACTCCATGTAATATGTCCATTTGGGTGTACAGCAGTCTTGTGGTAAACTCAGAGTCTAACAAGCACAGTCTGCATTAGTGACTCACTCCTATGATTCATATAATGTGCTGATCTAATGATGTCAGGGATAGTAATGACTCCTCTGGGTTTAGCTGTCTCTTCCCATCACTGTATTTCAACCTATTTGTGGGTCTAGTCACCTGGGCATTGCCTGGCCTGGTAATAGTTAGATACACATTCTTCTAAAAAGCTTCTCAGTAAGCAGTCTGTCACATGACCATGCCTGGAGGAACATATTTAAATAATGGAAACTTCAGCATAATAAGGGATGGAGTGACCCAGACTAATGCATTTCTATAGCTCACCTTAAAGGAAACTTGTCAGATCTATACCAGACTTGCCCAAAGTGCCTATTGAGTGCTGAAGGTCGTCAGTCGCCTCATCATCAGAACAGTGCAGGTTCCATGGCAAGCTCAGGTGAGGCTTTACAGGTGTGCATTGCCCAGGAACTAGCATCACTTTAGCATAGTACGAGACAGTGACCCAGATAAATGCACTTCTTTAGCTCAACTTGAAGGAAACTTGTCAGTTCTATACCTGACTCAGCCATGGCACCTATTTTGTGCTGAAGGTCGCCAGTTGTCCAATCATTGGAGCAGTACTAATTCCTAAAAGGGCACAGGTGAGGCTACACAGTTACGCATTGCTCTAAAACTAGCATCACTTCAGCATAACAAGAAACAAAGTGACCCAGACAAATGCACTATTATAGTTCACCTTAAAGGAATTTTGTCAGATTTGTATCTGACTCAGCTGAGGCACCTATTTGAGTGCAGGAGGTTGTTGATCATCAAATCATCTGAGCTCTGGTGATTCCATGGCAAGCACAGGTGAAGCACATTGCCCTGGAACTAGCATCATTTCTAGGAGTTCACCAATGGCCAACAGTATAGGAGCTTCGCGTGCACCAGGTAGGTCACCTTTCCATTTTGGAACAGTATCACCATCATCTTGTTTTTTTGATCATACTTTTCCAACACATTGTGCATTAGATTACAAAGAAGATCAGAAGGTTCAAAGGGATACATATAGCAGAGACTGGGACTTCAATGCTTATTAACACAAAGTGGCAAAGCAAGAAAAGGCCATCAATCAAAGAGCTCCCTGGCATGGTAAGGTGGCTCACAGGCAGCAAGGCCAACCTTCCATTGAGTGCCCAGGAGCATCACTCAGAGCCTAAACGAGCAGCCAAATTCATTGGCCATTTTTGGTTCACAAAATGGCAACATGTTTCGGAGGCAAAACATGCTCTTCCTTCATCAGGGCTACAAGACCAATTTTAAAATAATAAATTAAAAAAATTATGGGATAAATATCCACTAACACATATTGTCTAAAACCAGCATATCACAAACGAGACAACAATATGTCTTGCCTAGAAGTACTAAATTAAAGGATAAGTTCATCTTTGATAACTGTCATGAACAGGTGTGACCAGACTGTGTGGACTGCAAAGAGGAAACCAAAACACATGTAAGGTGAATAATATAAAGTTTATTAAAGATAAGTAGTAAACAAGTAAACACCCCAAATACAAATAGTGCTCAACTAACTAAAGGGAAGTACCAAAATCAAACACGTTAGCCAGGCCAGGGTCATACACAGAAGATCAGCAGATAACAAAGGGCAGTTCCGGAATTACAAACGTTAGCCAGGCCAGGGTCATACACAGCAGATCAGCAGATGAACAAGGGCAGGACAGGAGAGGGAGATGATGGATGGGATCAGGCTACAAGGGAACAGGAACACAGGAGGGACAGGATCAGGATGGGATCGGGTACAGGCTCAGGTACGGGTTCAGGTTCAGGTTACAGGCTAACAGGTCAGGGAGCAAGGATGATACCAGGCTTGCCTGGTATTTATATGCACACCTGCAATTAGCCTCAGGTGACACCTGGTCGCAGGAGGTGCTGTCTGCTCCACGCTGCCAGGATCCATCCGCTGGTGGACGCCAGTACTGCGGCCAAAAGATGACATAACACCAGCAGGGGAAAGCTCTCCTGACAGTTCCAAACTGCCAGGAGGCACCTACTGGTGGACCTCAGTACTGCACGCCAAATGTTAGATATTACCATATTACCAGCGGATGGAACCTTTCCTGACAATAACATGTTACATGTTCTACCCATTTTTAGGGTTGAACATGTAATATGTTCCCAATCCTGAAGCCACTGCCCGCTCCACTGCCTTTAGTGACAGCAAGCTGTGAATCTTCTCCCCCTTTGGCTGTCACTATTTTACAAAAAACACAGCCCTGCCCGGATCTGCCCACCCGGCCACATCATTCATTCACAGAGTTCTGTAAATAGGAAACTACAAGTGCTGACATCCTTAGCGGCTGAATGAATGAGGTATGAGCAGACGGATACACTGACATGTCTGCAGGAGTCCTGCATGGCACCCATGATTTGCTGATCGCAGGTGCAATGCTTTCCAGGCTCCAAGTAAAAAAAAAAATGTATATTTTTTTTTACCTGCAAAAAGATGTGCATTCAATATTTTTTATTAAAAAGGTGAACTTATTCTTTAGGCTAGGTTCACACATGTCTAGTGCAAATTTCCCTTCAGTTTTCACTGCGAATTTCCAAAGCAGTGGTTCAGATGCAAATTTTTTGGAGCTGGCAGCCACCGACATTTTTAACAATACCTGTTTTTTAAAGAATGGGCCAGGAAGCCGGGCGCTGCATCCTTAACAGTGGATGACTCATTAGCTGTCAGCCGGGTTTCCGCTGACAGCTGAATGTAAAAAAAAATCATTGCCGACAATAAAAAATTGTTAAAAAAAAAACGGCTTAGGGGTCCCCCCTCCCAATCCAAACCAGGCCCTTTTGGGTCTGGTGTGGATTTTAAGGGGAACCCCATGCCAAAAAAAAATTGCGTGGGATCCCCCCTCAAATCCATGGCAGACCCTTAGGTCTGGTATGGATTTTGAGGGAAACTCCCATGCCAAAATTTAAAACAAAATGGTGTGGGGTCCCCCCCAATCCACACCAAACCCTTAGCCAAGCATGCAGTCTGGCAGGCTGGAAAAGGGGGGTGCTAGTGAGCACCCCCCTCCTGAACCATACTAGGCCACATGCCCCCCACCCCATAGCAGAAAAAAAAGCTCCGCTTGCGCCGAAGGCTCCCACCATCTTCCTGCACAGCCGCCTGCCAGTTCTTAATAAGCTAAGGGGCAGGGCTACCCAGCAAATTTTACCTGGTGGCACTGCCCCTTATGACGTCGCTGACCCAGCGTGCATCGTTCTATGACGTAACAAGGGGGCAGTACCACCAGGTGACGTCACTGGGTGGCCTGCCCCTTAGCTATTTAAAGAACTGGCAGACGGCGAAAGCAGAGCATTTCTCTTTTTTTCATGTCGTTGGGGGGTGGCGTGATTGACGATGGATCTACACCAGGGGACATTGGGGTTTATTTACTAAAGACAAACCCACTTTGCACTGCAAGTGCACTTGGAATTGCAGTCGCTGTAGATCCGAGGGGCACATGAAAGGAAAATAAAAAACAGCATTTTTGCTTGTACAGGATTGGATGATAAAATCAGGTGAACTTCCCCTGATTTTAGATCTTTCCCTCAGATTTACAGCGACTGCACTTCCAAGTACACTTGCAGTGCACTTGTAGTGCAGAGTGGTTTCGCCATTAGTAAATCAACCCCATTGTGTTTGCTTTTTTGATAAAAGGAATTGTCAAAAACTGTCTGTGTTTTTATTCCTTTTTGACACTTTTTTGGGTGAATGAGTAGATGTACAATGTACCCCATACTCATTTACATGGGGGGGGATCTGGGGGGCCCCCTTGTTAAAGGGGGCTTTCAGATTCCCATAACCACCGGCCAGGGTTGTGGGGAAGAGGCCCTTGTCCTGCTAAGGGCTTCTATTTTGTTAAAGCCCAGAGCAGTCACTTCCTTACTGAGAACTCCCCCCTCCCTTTGGTCTCAAAACTTTGTCACTTTCTTCAATTAAAATATGTAATTTTAAAAAAACGCAAAATCACGTACCTTTACATCATCTGCTTGAAGTGGTTATACCTGGGTGATGCCTGCAGTTGCAGACATCACCCGGTATCATTTTTTTAGAGCCAATGGTCGGCTATCTCATAACAACCGGTGTGGCTAATGAGCCGCTCAGCCGTTATCACCAGGCGCAGGAGGGGACATTCCCTGCCTTCCGCTGCTCTGTCCCGGTCTTCCGTCCGCCGACTGTTTGGAGTCCCGAACAAAGCCGTAAATGGCTTTGATCGAGTCTCCTATGTAAAAACGCGGCAGTGACGTCACAACGTCACTTTCGGTTTACTCAGCTCCCAATGGCGCCGATCTTAGAAAAAAATTACAGTATTCTATTGGCGTTTTGAATACTTTGAAGTGCAGAAGAGGGATTTGGGGTCTTTTAGACCCCCGATCACTCCATAAAGAGTACTTGTCACTGCCTATTACTGTCACAAGGGATGTTTACATTCCTTGTGACAGCAATACAAGTGACCAGATTTATTTATTTTTTTAAAAGGGCAGTGTTCAATTAAAAAAAAAAAATTATAAAATAAATAAGGAAAAAAAAAAAGTTAAAGCGCCCCCGTCCCTGCTAGCTCGCGCACCAAAGAAAACGCATACGCAAGTTGCGCCCGCAAATGTAAACAGCATTCAAATCACACATGTGAGGTATCGCCACGATTGTTGGAACGAGAGCAATAATTCTAGCAAAAGATCTCCTCTGTAACTCTAAACAGGTGACCATTAATTTTTTTTTAAAGCGACGTTTATGGAGATTTTTAGATACCATAGTTTGTCACAATTCCACGAGTGCGTGTAATTTTAAAGCGTAACATATTAGGTATCTATTTACTCAGCGTAACATCTTTCACAATATGCAAAAAAAATTGGGCTAACTTTTTACTGTTTTCTTATTTCTTAATTCAAAAAAGTGTATTTAAAAAAAAAAGAGGGGCTTTAAAATGTGTGACATAAAATATTGCAATGACCGCCTGTTATTCTCTAGGGTCTTTGCTAAAAAATATATATAATGTTTGGAGGTTCTAAGTAATTTTCTAGCAAAAAATATGGATTTTAAGCAACAAGTGCTAGAAATAGGTTTGGTCCAGAAGTGGTTAAAGAGGAAGGTGGACAGAAGCTTTACAGTGCTGCAGTTCAAAGGCTGCTGCTGAGGGAGAAAGGAGACAGAATCAGGAAATAAGATAAGACACTATCCTTGCAAGTTTAACACTTTTGTGTCACCCTGGAAGCAGAGTTCGTCCTGTCACCTCTCCTGCTTTTTTTTTTTCTCCTTCCCCAATCTGTGTTCCCTCCTGTCATTCCTGTTTCTTTCTTCCCCCTTCAGCAACAATAAATCTTAAAGCAGTCAGCTAGCAGCTCTCATTTGAGGCACAGTGCGAAGACTAGAGAGCAACTGAGCATGTGCTGAGCAGAGTGAGACAGTGCATTACTGGATTTTAAACAGTAAAGGCACTTATTTCGATTGTTTTATATAGCTATACCTGCAAGAGGGGCAAGTCTGAAGTAATCTATCAGGACTTATTTTTCTAACTAAAATTCCTCTTTTAGGCCTCATGTACACTGCTGCTGGTAAACGGACATTCAGAGGCAGTTGGCTGCTTTTTTCAGCTGCACTTGAACTCATCCAATGTTATCTTATGTGTAAATGTACACAGGTTTAATGTCGTTTTTAGGCAGTTGAGTTTAGCTGCCTTTTTTGGAAAGTAAAAAATGAGTTCAGATGCAGAGTTTAGAGGCATTTCAAGCGCCAGACGCTTCTAAGCGCGATAACTCGCGCTTAGTTTACAGTCGTTTTCATTTTTGGCTATTTTGAAAAAAAAAATGATTTCAAACGCTTTTAAACGCAAACACAGCTAAACGCGGCATGTAAACGCTCCAAAACGGACGTTTTAAACGTGGGTTACTATCTGTCAAGTTAAATCGTTCAGGAGAGGTCTTGTTTAAATACCTCAGTTTGGCTTGTTATCCCCTATGAATCAGCTCTCAGACTTAGAGAAGGATGGGCAGCACATCAGGCCAACTAGGTGCCATATTTTGTAATGTGCTGGTAAGGAACATACTGACAAGATGGAAGTAGCAGGGAGATGACCTCATTTGTTTGTTGTTTTTTTTCACTGGATGGGGTGTGGTGGTGACCAAGCTGCATTGCTTAACTGCAGTAGAGAAAAGTCAGGTCACCAGGCTGGCTGTGCTTTATGGCATAACTCTCAGGTCTGGGTGGTAAGAAATAGATCCTTTGACAGCTAGAACAGCTCCCATATATGTATTTTAATGTTGTATTTATCAATGTAATGGCATTGTAATAGAGTTCAGCTTCAACCTGACTGACAGTGTATAGGAGTACCTGAGTATTGGGAGTACCTGAGTATTGGGAGTACCTGAGTGTTGGGAGTACCTGAGTATTGGGGGTACCCGAGTATTGTGTGTACCTGAGTACCTGTGTGTTGGGGGTAACTGTGTATCGTGGGTACCTGTGTAGCGTGTGTGTATTGTTAGTACCAGAGTATCGTGTGTTTTGTGAGTGCACGTGGGCTGTGAGTGCACGTGGGCTGTGAGTGCACATTGACTGTGAGTGCACAAGTGCTGTGAGTGCACGTGGACTGCGAGTACCTGTGTATTGAATTGTTGAGTACCTGTGTATTGTATTGTTGAGTACCTGTGTATTGTTGAGTATTAGTGTCAGGAAGCTAGTTGTTCATTTGGACAGGGTATAATCCTCAATCCCCATCAAATTAGTAGTTATGATGCCCGGCGGGTATGGAGATGCGACTCGGTGTACATCTTGCAGCATGTATGCATTCCTTGATCATCCAATCATAGGCAAATACTGCTGTGCAAAATGTAAGCACATTGTTTCCCTGGAAGCTCAGGTTCTGAATCTGGGGAAGCAACTGTCAGCACTGAGAAGACCCTCCACACTAAAGGAGAGTTGGGATCGTACCCGGCAGGTGCCGGCAGGGGCCAGCACAGAGGCGGGTGGAGTGAAAGAGGGGCAGGCACCAGAGAAGAGTAGATGGGTGGCAGTCAGGAAGGGTAGAGGGGGAAGTGCCAGGGAGGTTCTGGGCTGGAACATCCCAATAAGTATGCCCCGTTGAGTGACATTGGTGAAACCAGTCAGGGACCAGCACTGCTGGAGCTAAGTGACTCCCCTACCTGTCAGGGGAATGACTCTTCCAGTGAGGGTGGGAGTAAATCCAAGGGAAAGAAAAGACAGATTCTGGTGGTAAGGGACTTAATTATTAGAAGGACAGAGAGGGTAATCTGTCATAAAGACCTGAAGTGCCAAACTGTATGTTATCTACTGGGCGGATCTACCAGATTACTAGGAGGGGCTGGGGAAGGCCCGGCTGTCATGGTGCACGTTGGCACCAATGACAAAGTCAGAGGAAGATGGAGTGTCCTATTAAACTATTTTAGGGACTTGGGAGTAAAATTGAGGAAAAGGACCGCCAATGTAGTGTTCTCAGAAAAACTACCGGTACATCGAGCCACACCAGAAAGGCAGAGGGAGAATAGGGAAGTAAACAAGTGGCTGAGGAGCTGGTGTAGTAAGGAGGGGTTTGGGTTCCTGGAAAACTGGGCCAACTTCTCAGTTGGTCACCAGCTCTTTAGAAGGGACGTAATGCACGTAAGTGAGGAGGGTGCAGATCACCTGGGAGTGAAGATGGCCGAAAAGTTAGAGGGGCTTTTAAACTAGGCGACGGGGGGAGGGTCCAGATGTAGAGATAGTCAGCGCTGAACATATTCCAGAGGGTAGTATTGGGGGCATTAGTGGTAGGTTGACTAAAGAACCTAAACCTGAGGTAAGTTTAGTAACAAGTCCTATTTACAACCTCGGAACAACCAATACGGAGATAGTATGCGACCAGTCTAAACTACGTGGCATGTCCACCACTGCCAAGAGTCTGGCGGAAAAGATGGGAGAACTAGAGCTACTGTTGCTTGAGAACAATTTAGATTTTGTAGGAATTTCAGAGACTTGGTTCAACAGCTCTCATGATTGGCTGGCAAATATTCAAGGGTATTCCCTATATCGCAGGGATAGAGTGGGAAAAAAAGCGGGAGGGGTATGCCTGTATATCAAAAATGATGTACAAGTGAATGAGAGAGATTACATCATTAAGGGAGCAAGCGAGGAGGTGGAATCCTTATGGGTAGAGCTGCAAAGGGATGAAACTAAGGGGAAAGTAATACTGGGAGTATGCTATAGACCCCCTAACCAGAGGGAGGAGGTGGACCTCCTATCACAATTAGCAGGAAGGATTGAAAGTATCATCATAATGGGGGATTTTAATTATCCAGACATAGACTGAGTGGAAGGAACCCCGCATTCATCTAAGGCTCGCCAGTTCCAAAGTGTCTTGCAGGACAATTTCATGGTTCAGATGGTAAACGCACCAACTAGAAACAAAGCGTTACTAGACCTACTGATTACCAACAATACAGATCTGATCACGGATGTGGAAATACGGGGCAATTTATGAAACAGCAATTATAGGCCAATTAGTTTCAGTATAAATCAAACTAATAGGAAACATAAGGGGAATACAAAGACACTGCATTTCAAAAGGGCCAATTTCCCTAAACTACGAGCCTTGCTAGAAGATTCAAATTGGGGTAAAATCTTAGGAACAAAGAACACGGAGGAGAAATGGGTATGCTTTAAGACCATATTAAAGAAATGGGTATGCTTTAAGAGCATATTAAATAAGGGCATTAGTCAGTGCATACCAATGGGAAATAAATTTAAAAGAGCTAAAAAAAAGTCCTGGGTGGCTTAACTCCAATGTAAAAATGCATATAAACGCAAAGGAGAAAGCCTTCAAAAAATACAAGGCTGATGGATCATCATCAACATTCCAACTTTACAAAGAATACAACAAGAAATGTAAGGGTGCAATCAGGGCGGCTAGGATAGAACACGAAAGGCAAATACCGGAGGAGAGTAAGAAAAATCTAAGAAAATACTTTAACCACTTGCTTACAGGACACTTACACTCCCTTCCTGCCCAGGCCATTTTTCAGCTTTCAGAGCTGTCGCACTTTGAATGACAATTGCACGGTCATGCTACAATGTACCCAAACACATTTTTTATTATTTTCTTCACACAAATATAACTTTCTTTTGGTGATATTTATTCACTGCTGGGTTTTTTATTTTTTACAAGTAATGTCAGTAAATTTTGTAACTAAGCAATTTTTCTCCTTCACTGATGCGCGCTGATGAGGCAGCACTGATGGGCACTGATAGGCTGAACTAGTGGGCATTGATGAGGTGGCACTTATGGGCACTGATTAGGTGGCACTGATGAGGAGGCACTAATGTGCTGCACTTATGGGCGCTGATAGGTGGCACTGATGTTTTGGATTCAGAATAAAAGTTCTGAAATTATTATATCTACCCCTTTATCAAATTAAAGCATGCATGCCATGATGAAGTGATCACGCTCTGACACTTAGTTCAGAATGAAAAACTTCTAGTTTATTTCCGCTTTTACAGTGAGTTTTATACCGTTGCAGAAGAATACAGTATATGCAAAACATATTGTTATGACAATTCATAAGATTCTAACAGTGTCAGCAGTTTTAGCAAATTTAGCAATAATTTCAACAAACTTAACAATTAATCAAAGCTATTATTATATGTTGATGTCATGTCTGGTCTTGATGCAACTTCTGGGAGATGAATGAGGAAGCTACAGGAAGCTACAGTCTATTGATAACTCAATGCGGTTTGGCTCCAGACAGAAAAAGAGGAAGTAGCAAAATATCTGGAAAATCTTAAGGCTCTTAACATTTCAAAACTTCTGATACAGATATAAAGCATTTGAAATAGACATTTTAATATATCTCACCTGGTAACACCTTATTCACATCCATTACAGTTCCCCCCTTGAAAATGTCTATTTAAGAATCTGTCCCTTACACTAGAAAAACCTACCCCCTGGCCCATCCCCTGCAACTTTTTTCAACTGTATATAGAGGAGAGCAATGACTAATTCATTACCCTACTCGATACAGCTGGGAGGGGCAGTCAGGTGCTGTCTGTCCCTGTAACCTTATGGTGTTGCATGACGAGGGGAAGTGACTGTAACGGAGTGCATTTCATAATTTTCATCTGGTATTTCCTGATTCACAAAAGCAAAGCAAAAGAACATTGGTTAATAACTTTCCCTACACATTTCTAGTTGTTCAACTAAACCTTGGGGTGCATCTCTGGTGTAATTGACAAACCTTTGTTGGTTATAGTAGATGTAATTTATCCAGTCTACATTTTTATTTACAGTGATGATGGGGATCAAAGATTCAAATCCTGCTGCTATTTGGTCTCTTGCTTTGAACTCATCTGGGACCCCTCTGTTGTCTATGTATACATGAGTGTCAAAACTTCCTGCTGGGGCACTCCTATACCTCCTGTTAAGCCTGGGTATGTCGTTTAAGTCTGGTTCTATTTGTGGAGTGGTCTCTGGACAAATGTGTAGATGCATTATGGCCTTGGCCAATGCGCATTCTCCTGTCCACTACTCTGTCAATCTGCTTCTAACTTTCATGTCCCAGCAAATCCAGTATATGTCTCCCAAGGACTGGACTTGATTTTGTACTAGCCCTACAGAGGTTTCACTATAAGGTCCACGGTAACCCCTAGTGAAATTCCCAAAGGGTTTCCCCATTCCCTGACACGGTCCATGGCATGTGTAATTGCCAGGGTATATAGTGATACCTTCTCCTGGCTTGGGAGTTTTGGTAACTATGGAATATTCCTCTTTCCAATGTTCACAGAGGGAGTGGTGTGGTTAGTGGTTGTGTTGGTAAACAGGCTAAAGAAACATGTCTCATGTTCAGGGGGTATGTTTAGGGGTACTGTTCCCAGATGAGGCCTAGCCCCTCCACATACATAACAATTGGTCTTGTTATGTTTCTCTGCATTGTACCTCATACATTCTAGCCACAAGTTGACGTCTGAGAACCCAGTTCCTGCAGCCATCGTTTCCTTAAAGGTAGGGTCTGCTATGGCCACCATGTCCCCTAACTTCTGTATATGGGGCCTCAGGGGGTTTGAGCTAAATGTGGATTTGGGAACTCCCCACTCAGGATTATTGAACATATCTTTCAGTTGGAAAGGCTTTCTAGAACTGGGATACCCACTTCCCCACCATAGGCTCAGAACATAGGTCCCACCGTCTTCTGGGCTAGGATTCTCAATGGTCAGCCTGAACTCTTTGTTGTAAGGCTGATTTGTATGTTTGTTGATTGTCATTCTATCTAAGAGTGACTTTCCATTTTTGTCTTTCCTATTTTGGGCATTCTCAGGTTTGTACCCCCAGTGTTCCAACCCACTGCTCCCCAAGAATCACAATTGTCGCCCTAATAGGTGTCAGTGACGCATACATACACAGTCATGGGTCTCACTGCTTCATCCCAGGGCCGGATTTTGTACATAGCACCTGGAATTATTTGTTCATAAGAGGATATAAAAGTAGCAACATGTGTTTTGGATGAGTTATACCAGAATTGTGTTACACCATCTTTTTTGTTTGATGGCTACCCCCTGTGCCTGAACAGTAGTCACAATAAAAAGGATATACAGAATCATTTGGTTCCCTCAGCCTCTTCCTCAGGTACAGGGACTTTCTTGCAGTGGAGGCATGTGTTCACGTGTTCTTCCCGGCCACCTTGACTGATGTGGCACTTGTTAGGAGAACCTGGAGAGGACCATCATATCTGGGTTCAAGGGTGTGCTTTCTCACAAACTTCTTTACCAGGACCCAGTCTCCGGGAACCAACTTGTGTGATCCTGTATCTCGCTCAGGATCTGGAATGGAGGAGAATACTTCCAAATGGACATAGATTAATTCTCGAGATAAAGCAGTCACATAATCAGTTAATACATCAGATTGGAGTTACAACTATTATAGGAAATAACAATCTAGTCTGGGGCTAAACTAAATATTATCCCATAGGGTGACAGACCATGGTTTCCCCTTGGAGTGTACCTAACACTGAATAAGGCTATGGGCAGGCTATCTGCCTCACTCATTCCCTGTTTCCTGAGACATTTTTAGCATCCTAGATTTTATTGTGCCGTTTAATCTTTCCACCTTCCCACTGCTTTGAGGATGGTATGGGGTATGGAATTATAATGTGACCCCTAGAGCTGAGTGGCACTGATGGGCACTGATAGGCGGCACTGATGGGCACTAATAGGCGGCACTGATAGGCAGCACTGGTGGGCACTGATAGGCAGCACGGATAGGCGGTACTGATGGGCATTGATGGGTGGCACTGATGGGCATTGATCGACAGCAGTGATGGGCAGCACTGATAGGCGGCACTGATAGCCAGAATGACTGGCATCGCTAATGGGCACTGATTGATGGCACTTGTGGGGAGTGGTGGGCACTGATTGCTGCCACTGGTGGGCACTGATTGATGACACGGTACTATATTGTAATCAGGGCATTGATGATCATTGCCCTGATTAGATGTGTAGATGTCCCCCTGCGTGGAGATGCCGCTGATCGGCTCTCCTCGCCACACACTCTGTCAGTATGAGGCAAGGAGCGCTGATTACCGGCATCTCCGGGTTTACATGTGACCAGTTGTGATTGGACACAGCCGATCACATGGTTAAAGAGCCGTGGATGCGGCTCTTTACAGAGATCGTGGTCACGCAACACGGCGCGGGCGCGCGAGAGGGGCCATTCTGGGACGCCGTCCCAGAACATGAGCCGCACCACCCCATGCTCATTTGACGGTGAGCGGGCGGCAACTAGTTAAGTACATAAATAGTAAGAAAGGGAGGTCAGATCATATTGGTCCCATAAAGAATGATGAAGGGAATCTGGTTACTAAGGATGTAGAGATGGCAAAGGTGTTGAATCTATTCTTCTCCTCAGTCTTCACGAGGAAATCAGGGGGGCTTCAGTAACCAAAACTGCAATGTGTATCCTCATGTCACGTCACAGGAAGCACCCCCATGGCTAACGGAGGACAGAATTAGAAAAAGACTTGAAAAATGTAGCATTAATAAGTCACTGGGACCAGATGGCTTGCACCCGAGGGTCCTTAAGGAACTCAGTCAAGTAATTGCCAGACCATTGTTCCTAATTTTAATGAACAGTCTACTGACTGAAATGGTACCAGCTGATTGGAGAAAAGCCAATGTAGCACCAATATTTAGGAAACGGCCAAGATACATCCCTGTGAATTACAGACCAGTTAGCCTAACTTCAATTGTATGCAAGCTCTTGGAGGGGATGATAAGGGACTATATACAAGATTTTAGCAATGACAACTGTATCTTTAGCAGTAATCAGCATGGATTCATGAAGAATCGTTCTTGCCAAACCAATCTATTAACCTGCGATTAACGTGGTGTATCTGGATTTTGCAAAAGCATTTGCTACAGATCCCCACAAACGTATACTGTACAAAGTAAGGTCCATTGGCATGGACCATAGTGTGGGTGCATGGATTGAAAACTGGCTACAGGGGTGAGTTCAAAGGGTGGTGATAAATGGGAAGTACTCGGAATGGCCAGGGGTGGAAAGTGGGGTCCCTCAGGGTTCTGTCCTGTGACCAGTCCTATTTAATTTATTCATAAACGACCTGGAGGATGGGATAAACAGTTCAATCTCTGTATTTGCGGACAATACTAAGCTAAGCAGGGCAATAACTTATTCGAAGGATGTGGAAACCTTGCAAGAAGATCTGAATAAATTCATGGGGTGGGCAACTACAAGGCAAATGAGGTTTAATGTGGAAAAATGTAAAAGAATGCATTTGGGTGGCAAAAATATGAATGCAATCTACTTCCTGGGGGGAGAACCTCTGGGGGAATCCAGAATGGAGAAGGACCTGGGGGTCCTAGTGGATGACAGACTCAGCAATGGCATGCAATGCCAAGCAGCTGCAAGCAAAGCAAACAGAATATTGGCATACATTAAAAAGGGGATTAACTCCAGAGATAAAATGATAATTCTCCCACTCTACAAGACTCTGGTCCGGGTGCACCTGGAGTATGCTGTCCAGTTCTGGGCACCAGTCCTCAGGAAGGATGTGCTATAACTGGAGAGAGTCCAGAGAAGGGCAACAAAACTAATAAAGGGTCTGGAGGACCTTCGTTATGAGGAAAGGTTGCGAGCACTGAACTTATTCTCTGTAGAGAAGAGATGCTTGAGAGGGGATATGATTTCAATGTACAAATACCGTACTGGTGACCCACGATAGGGATAAAACGTTTCTGCGAAAGGGAATATAATAAGACACGCGGCCATTCACTAAAATTAGAGGAAAAGCGGTTTAACCTTAAACAGCATAGAGGGCTTTACTGTATGAGCAGTTAGGATGTGGAATTCCCTTCCACAGGCAGTGGTTTCAGCGGGGAGCATCAATAATTTAAAAAAACTATTAGTTAAGCACATGAACGACCACAACATACAGGGATTATACAATGTAATACTGACATAAAATCACACACATAAGTTGGACTTGATGGACTTGTGTCTTTTTTTTTTTCCAACCTCACCTACTATGTAACTATGTAATTGTGGCATTTCAAGAAACATAAATTCATGAAGGTCTAAAATTTGTCCTCTCAACCCTTTGTAACGCTCAGTATTTTGGTGAATGAGGGATTTAGGAAAGGAGTGAATCCCTCAACTGCATCCCAGTTTTAAACAACTAGTGCTGCTTTGTTTTATCAGTTCAGACTAGAATGTGACTCACAAGCTTGGCTGTGCGTCTGAGCAATCTCTCCGATGTTGGGTCCAGCTGGACCAGGCTACACTCTCATGGTTTCTGGGACAAGTCATTCAGCAGAAAGAAGGGAAACTCCTTTACCTAGGAACTGTGAGAAAAATGGAATCTGTTTGTCCAAGGAATGTCCAAGGAATACTGTACATCTGCACATGAAACATATTTAAAAAAAACATGGTTTTCGCTCAGTGGGCAGATATATGTAAATGTTAGATTTATATGCCATGTTTACTTGTAAGAGTGTTTACTCCAATACAAAGACTTTTGTATGATTGTCCTTGTGGAGCTACCTCCTACTATCTATCTATCTATCTATCTATCTATCTATCTATCTATCTATCTATCTATCTATCTATCTATCTATCTATCTATCGAAAAATCTGTTCATGTTTCTTCCCCCAGTCAGTGTTACTTATAACAACCAGATTTCAAAATTCTCTGTACTGCAAGAGGAAATGGCACCAAATTGGTTGTCATACCGTTCTAGTAATGATTTTAACGAATAGAATAAACCAGAAAACTACCATGGAAATTCACAGTTTAGTGATCTTACAATTTCACTAAAACTAGCAAAGTATGCCCATTTGGGGACAAATTTGGCCTTAACAGTATGGTGTCTTAGAGTGGACAATAGACAGTGGCAGTGGCTATAATTACTGGGTTAGTGTACATCCTAGTGTACAGAGTAGAGCAGAATGGAACATATAAGGTAGAAGACCCTGTACAGAGTGGAGCAAAGTGCAATATAATGTACAACTTCGTATACATAGCGGAGCAGTGCAAAGTATATAACTTAATGAAGAGTGTACAGATTTGGATGATGTGGAGTATATAATGTACAGAGTAGAGCAGCTAGTCAGTTTCTTTGCTTATTTGTGTTCCACTTTAGGGTTGGTTAAAACTATGTCTGTTGCATACCATACTGGCTATCATGCAATATTTCAAAAATGCTGAAGTGAACAGGAGGGATGGCACCAACCTTCATTCAAATATATAAATAATTTTCTCCAGCACACCTTCTTTTTCATATTGGTCTTATTGAGAAATCAAATTAAAAAATTACAAAGAGAAAAGCTTTTCTTATATCCAACCAGTAACAATTTGTAGCTGCTACATAAGGCTAGGTTCACATCTATGTGTGTGACTGCAGTAATTGGTAAATTCATTCTGAATGGCACCCCCACGTATCACGACCCGCAGCGTGTTTGCGAGAACCGCAGAGAAATCGCATGGTCAAAAAGACCATGCAATTTCCCTGGGCCGCATTTTAAGAAAAGGTGCATGCACCTTTTTTTATGGAAACGCAGGCACGGCAGCCCAGTCACGCCCAAACGCGGACCGCCAAAAAGCATATCTTACACACCCGGTGTAAGATAAAATGTTAGATAACATGAGTAGCTGCTATCGTTATTGATAGTCTAGCTGTGGGCAAAAAGCCTTGTACTCAGAGTGATCCAGTAAGCTTCATGTTCAGGGTGTACAAGACATTTTCTTTCTGTTCCATTGAGGGACACAGGACTTCAGATACTTCCAAGTTATACTGTTGCCTACAGGAATATGTGAACACTGCCAAACAAAGAAAAAAAAATCCATAGGCCAGCCCAGGATAACGCGTCCACTATCCAGCATGCCTGAGCATCCTAGGACGATTTAACTCTATTATTCAGCTCTGCTGAGAAAGCCTAGCTGTTACTAGGGGTACTGCTTTGCTGGATCTGGGAAATCTGGAACATTCTGAGCCCTGTGACTTTGAAATCAATTAGACAGATAGATATTCTGCATGTTCCCTCGTAGAGCTCACCCCAGAGGTGCCTTGTGTAAGTGGTATGTGTGTTGAGCTTATCCTCCGCTCCATTAGGGTTATAACCCTACTCACTAACTTATGGTTAGGTTCTAATCTTTCTTTCTACCTACTCTTGTTGGGTACCTAGAGTTTTCTTGTTGGTTCAGAAGTAGCTTTCACACCCCTTGCAGTTTGTGATTGTAGTCATTCAGGGTTCTTCCCTGATGAGTCGCGCCTTGACGATATGATTGACTACAGCTTTGGGTATGAAGTTTTTGTTTCCTGACCCATATGGGGTCAGTTGTATATGGGCTTAGGGCCTTCCCTTCAGACTGGCTGGTCTTCTCCTACAAGGACTTGTTCCCAGCTCCCTTGTCTGATACCCGTTTCTTACAGGGACTGGTTTCATTTCTTATCAACCATGTTGCTTGTTTTTCTCTCCCAAGTTGCAATTTTTTCCACTCCTTGATGTTTCAGGTAGTTCCATTTCTAACTTAGTCTATGGGTCGATGCTTCCTTCCATCATTCCTCCCTGGTTGGTAACTCTTTCTTCTTTGTCTTGGGTATCAGTCTTGGTACTCCATGACGTCACCTCTAGTTGTGTTGGCAGGTTCCCCTGTCAGGCAGAAAATTCAGTTTCATCTTGTGTTAGGTTCAGATGCTGGTCCTAAAGGTGGCTCTTAGACTGCAGCTAGTTCCAAGTTCCGTTTTGCTGGGCCAGTTAGCTTGTTGCTAGTTGCCCACCCCTCAGTTGGACTGCTTTTAGACTACGACAGTAACTGAATTCCTATGTCCCTCAATGGATTAGAAAGAAATAGGATTTTTGTACTTGTAAAATCCTTTTTTAGGAGTCCTTTGCAAACACAAGCATCACCCCTCTGTGTTTATAATTGTGCTCCTGGTACTGCTTGGTACGAACTGAGGCCTGCTGGGAAGAGGAGGGGTTATCCTGGGCTGTGCCACAATAGTCTTTTTTTTTTTTTTGCTTCCCATTTTCCAAATCATCCTGTAGGCAGCAGTTTACCCTTGAATTATCTGGATTTTTTTGATTCCAAGAGGGAGTACAACTTTTTTTTTTTTTTTACCCTCTTACCACAGTAATGGTACTACTTTCTGGTAGAATGCTAGACATCCCTTTTTGTGAACATTAGCTGAGCCTAAAACACGTAACGTGTTTTAAATGACAGGTCAGCCTTATGTAAAGTAACCTGTTTAGGTAAAAAAACTAGGCCATAATTGGTAATAAAGATGGGGACAACAAAACGGTGAGAGTGTTTAAATTAGATCTAAGAACATTTAACTTTTGATTGGTTAAAGAAAACCAAATAGTGACCTTATATGCTTTGTTAAATGATCAATTTATTTTCTGATTGATCAATAGTGGACAACACAATTGATCGATATGCCACACACAGGGTAGTGGGATTTGATTGATAGTTGGAAGATATGAACATAAGTTATCTATCATATCTCTGTTTCCTCTGGGCAACCTTTAAATCCAATTGATGAAGATACATTTCATTTAGATGCATTAGATACATTCATTAGATACATTTAATTATCTCAGTGCTGCAGAATAATGCAAAACAGATCTGTTTCTGCCTTGGCTAATCGTCTCAATGTAATCAAATCCCATCTAAACTGAGTCTAAATTGACTGAAAGGAAAACACTTACTTTGGCTTTCTTAGTTCTCTGTTTAAATGAGAATCGTGGTCAAATTTGTATAGACAAAAGGAAGATATGTATGTGACTTTTTCAGTTCCCTTCATTCAAAACTCTGCAGATGCATGGTCTTACTATATAAATGTGTCTGTGTGTGGGCCTCCTGCCAAGTACAACACGCCCGTCTTTCTCTCCCCTCAACATGTGTGTTTGGAGCTTCACATGTTTACTTTCTGGCCTTTCTTCTCTGCATTTTTTCCTGTCACTTGCCATTGCTCTATTTTTCTCACTCATTCATATAATCTAAACAGAATTTAGACTTTCTGTTTTCTTGCTGCTCTTTCAGGCACATTAACTGCTTGCTGTGTACTGGGTCATGTAAAGAGGGGCACTGCAAAGCTAGCTGGCACCTAGCATAGGGCATGATGCCTAGACCGAAGGCTGTTACCAGTTGCAACATGCTGCCAGCTCTTCAAGGGAATTACATTGTAATATGTATATAATGACATACTATCTTTCTCTGCAGGGAGAACAGGGGGAGGATGGCAAGATGGAAGGTACACCGGGTCCCCCTGGAGACAGGGTAAGACTTATTACTATTATCATAGATGGTCACATTCATAATTACTGTCAGTTGTTTTTGTGAAATTCTGTCTTTTTTTGCTTATGCACATGCGACCTATCACCTGTTACCTATTACCAACCTAGGCAAAAAGAGTTTACCTTCAACAAAATCCAAAACAGCAATCAGTAGATCCAAAGATATAGGTAGCTAAGATGAAAAATGTAGCTTCATCCCAGCCACGGTCTCCCCCCTGAGTCCTTAAAGAGAATCCCCTGCTCTGAAAGAAAATGACAACAGTATAGAATACATTGCATATCAGCAAGTACAGTTACCTATGTCCACACTGTTTTTTCCCTTTTTTGTGGATCCCTTTTCAGGCTGCTTCTGTGCCGTCGCTGTCTGTGCTCCTGTGTAGTCATTTTGAGAAGTGTGTTGTCCTGTGCATGTGTGAGATGGAACACATGATGTCATGCTCTCCATCTTGCTCATGCGCCATACAATGGTACACTCATCTGTTTTTTTTAAAAAAAAGCCCTCCACTGAAATCTTGGAGCTCTGTGGGAGAAATTTTTTTTTTTTTTTTGTTTTTTTTTTACAGCAGCAGCAAATAAGATAAATGAAATGAGGCACATGCGCTTTTCTTGTGTGTGCAGTGTCAGAATTGTGCAACATCTTAAAGCTTAGGCTGGCCATACATGATACAATTCTCTTGTACGATTTTCCTTTAGATTTACCAAAACCATATAATATGAGGTTAAACACTTTCAGTTTGTTTGCAATCAAGCAAGCCCTTGCACTTCATAGCTGAAGGTAAATCTAAAGGAAATTGAATAAGAAAATTGTATAATGCATAGCCAGCTTTAGGTCAGCCATACACGGTTCAAATCTTGGCTGGCTCAGCAGGAACTGGCCGAGATTCGAAACATTAATTGGCAGGCTGAATGTACAATGTTGATCGATCAACTTGGGTACAACCAGCCTGGCGGATTTGCTTCCGATTATCACAAGCGGCTGCTACAGCTGCTAGCGATAATCACTGTCTTCTCTTTGTGGTAATTGCTTCCACCCCCCTCCAAACCCCATCTCCCCCTTCCCCGCCGGGAGAACACAATGGCCCAGCAGGAAAGATTCTCCTATCTGTGCTGATGGGGGAATCCTGCAAATTTCTTTCCTGAAACCCGTAGCTGCAGAAAAATAATTTGCACCACCTATGAACAGCCTTAGGCACAAAATCTCCATGAAGGCACTAGTGACATTGCCTTACCAGGGGGCTACATCATTACTGCCCTCAGTGAAACTAGAAAGCAGATGGGAAAAAGGTAAGGAAATCAAAAACTTTTTTTTATCAACATTGGATGATTTCACAAATTTAGAAAAAAGGAGGCTCAAGAGAGAATTTCAGATATACAAATATCTTCAGCTTCATATATAATCCCATTCTGTTGATCCCATTTGTTATCATGTGCTCAGTTTGAATGTTCTGATTTGTGACAGGTTTACTTAAAAACGGGACTAGTTGTTTAGTCAGATTGTTTGCTGGTAATACAAACAGAACATTTATGGCTAATTCAGAGGTTTTTTACTCATGCCCATCAGCTATAGGAAATCCAAACTACATTAAAAGAAACCCTTGTGCTCTCTAATTTCTCTCAAAGACATAAAAGGTAACAGCAGCCCTAAAATACTTTGCAGCAGAAACTGCAGCCCCCTAGTTCCCACAGAGGCCAGTCACTTAATGCTTTAGGCTTTTGGTCATGTAATCTTCTGAAGGGCAGGATCATAATTCATATCAGTCGATGCTTTTCACCAGAAGAGATCACATGACTAAATCCTAGGTATTTGGTCAAGTGATCAGCTGCTGTGGTATACGAGAATAATAATTTATGCTATTATTATTTTAAGGCTGGGTTTACACTGGTACGAATTGGATGTGGGTTTCCCCGCATCCAATTTGCATGTCAGGGGACTGTGACCACCTCTCAATCGAGCCAGTTCACACATCTTCAGGATGGCTGCAGAACGGTTTGCAGAAGAGTTCTGTGTGTCGGACCTGAAACGGTGAACAGGGACGCACTGGACCCCTGCTGTGAGCCGCTTTGCACACAGTGTGAACCCAACCTAAGGGTCAGGTGGAAGCTTCGGGCTTCTCTTCAGTTGGAGAGCTGATCAGCTTTCTTTGATGCAGCACAGCCCAGCCATGGAAATTTTTTGAAAAGCAGTTGTTTTTCTGACATCAGGCTGTGCTTCACTTTAAAATTTGTCTAGCTTTTTGGATTAAGGTAAAAAAACTTCTGGGTGCAGTGCTCCCCCCCCCACCCCATTATACTTACCTGAGCTCCATCTTGATCCAGCAATGTGCATGAGAACTGTGGCTCTCCCGAGTCTTTCTCTCCTTATTGGCACACACAGCCAGTGAGCCTATGAGGAGAGAGTAAGGGTCGGGCCCAGCTGTGCTCTGTGTGTGTACAGACAATGTCCATTCACGGGAGCGAGCCTGCTTGAGTGCCCCCGTAGCAAGAGGCTTGCTATTGGGGTCACTCCGGCAGGGTGGAAGAGCCAGGACCACCGGCAGGGCAACCAAAAAAGAGAATTCGGGCTAGTCTGTGCAAAACCATTGAACAAAGCAGGTAACTAACATGATTATTTAAAAAAAAAAATATTCCTTTAGAATCACCAACAACATCACCTCTCTCATGGTGAAACAATAGAGACTTACCTGTAAGGTTTAACCAGGTCAATGAACATCTGTAGAAAGTTTAATTTACTCTGGAAGACTGAAAAGTCATTCAGATACTAAGTGCTGTTCACACTGGGGCGGCTTCAAAGTCGCACGACTCTGAAGCTGCCCCGTACCGCGCTGCTTGCAAACGACTTCTGTAAAAGAAGTCAATGCAAGCCACTCCGAAGTTGCCTCCAAGTAGTACAGGAACCATTTTCTAAGTCGGAGCGACTTGAGTCGTTCTGATTAGAACAGTTCCATTGCACTGCATGGAGCACGACTTGTCAGGCAGCTAAGTCACCTGACTGGTCGCCTAAATCCCGGTTCACACTAAGGTGACCTGTTAGGCGACTTAGGCACCTGACAAGTCGCACTCCATGCAGTGCACTGGAACTGTTCTAATCAGAGCGACTCAAGTACTACTTGGGGGTAACTTTGGAGCAGCTTGCACTGACTTCTATTACAGAAGTCATTTGCAAGCTGCGTTTTGTGGGGCGGCTTCCAAGTCGTGCGAATATCTTTAGATATTGTAGCATTATTCACAAAATCTTGAATGGAGACAAGGTCTACCCAAACCATCAAGTGACACATCTTTTTCTCTTTATCAAGGGTCCTGTCGGTGATCGTGGAGATAGAGGGGAGTCGGGAGATCCTGGATATCCTGTAAGTTGGAGCTGGGGATAGGTTTCTCCAGAACACAGTACCATATGGTTCTGAGCGATCTGCAGTTCTCTGTAGTTATACATACCGCAGGGTATATTGTTTTTTGATATGTGCTTTCAAATCTATAAGTGACATGTTTACGTGTCTTTTTATTAGCTTACTGGACAATAGGGTTGCACCGATACCAGCATCAGTGCTGAGACTAAGCATTTGCATTAGAATCGGTACGCGTGCAAATGCACCGATACCTGAAAGTGATATCTCAAGGCTTGGTTCTTTCATCTGTCAGCGGGATTCTGCTCTGACAACTGAAATGTAAAGAAAAGAATGCTGGCAGTTATTGGTTGTTAAGGAGTGGAGCCACCGCGTCCTTAACAACCGATGACATTTCAGCTGTCAGCAGGATTCCCCTGCTGACAGATAGAATTTAAACAAAACAATGCCGGTGTTCTGCTGAAATCTCCAACCACCTTACTTCTGGTTAGAGATTTCATCAATAATTGCAGATTTACACGAGTTGGAGTTTTCAGCAGAATCCCGGGAGCGTATGCAGTCCGGTACTGGATGATTTAGCTGTTTTCACAGAAGGCCCACTACTAACCAAAAACATGGCCGCCTTCAAGGCGGCGACAACTTTTTTCCTCTGTACCCGCTGTTCTGTTAAAACAGCGAAATCATCCAGTACTGCTTCCGGGGTTCTGCCGAAAACTTCAACTCATGTAAATCTTCAATTATTGCTGAAATCTCTAACCAGAAGTGAGAGAGGTGGGTGGTTGGAGTTCTCGGCAAGTTGGAGTTCTCGGCAGAACACTGGCTTGGGTTATATATGCATCCGTCAGAAATACTGACTCCTCCCCCATCGTCTAGTGTTCCAGTGCTATCTCCCCTCCCCCCCCCCCCCCCCCTCCACCAGCATCATTCCCACTGTAGCTGCTCACCCTTCTCCTTCAGCAAGAGTCCGTTGTCCCGGGATGTCTAAGTCCTGGCAAGCTGGGTCCGGATTCAGCATACCTCGCTGTTTTCCCTGGTCACCACAGTGACCTAACACTGAGGCCATGGCATTAGGATTGGATTTATGAGGAGACAGTGGGCGGATCTGTAGACAGGCTCCAATCCCTGCCAGGAGCCTACATAAAACTACGCCCTGCTCTCGCCCTCTTCCCAGCAGTACAGCTTGTTTTTTTTTTTGTTTTTTTTTTTGTTTTTTTTATGTATTGCATGCTGCTGGGTGGTCCGACTCCAGAAAGAAGATCTCTAAACTGGAAGTCCCAAAGTAATTGTGAGCACTGGGCAGTGTAGGTGGAGACACCCCACTTCCACAATGACCTCAATGGTGGAAAAACATGGTGCTGGGTTACAGTGGTGACAAAGATTATGGCTCATATTTTTGTTAGGGGTACAAAGGTATGCAAGAGGAGTATTGATGGCAGTGATAGAAAGGGGCAGTGTAGTGGTGGCAGGGGGCACATGGGTGGCATAGGAGTGCAGGTGTAGGAGGGGGTGCAGTGTGCAGAGGTTTATTTGGGGAAGAACAATGTTGGCAGTGGTGTGTTGTTGAGTATGGCGGGGGGGGGGGGGGGGCAGGGGTGAGGGACATTGGTGACAGATGTGTGTGTGTGTGTGGGGGGGTACAGTGTGCAGAGGTGTTTGTGGGTGACAAATGTGTATGGTGGGAGTGCAGTTGTGGCAGAGGTATATTGGAGGTGGGTTAGGGGGTAGTTGCAGAGGTGTGCAAGGTGGTACAGTGGTGACAGAGTTGGTTGAAGGGGCACAATGATGTCAGAGATGTGTGGTGGGAGTGCAGTTTTTAGCAGTGGTGTGCTCAAGGTGTGCAGAGTTGTATGAGCAGGTATTTGGTGAGGGTGAAAAAATGATTGCAAAGGTGGTGTAGGATTGGGTACAGTAGTGGTAAAGGTGTGGGATGAACAATAGCGATCTGCTGTAATCTCTAGCAACCAGTCAGTGAGCAATATTGATGTGCAGTAACCTCTAACAACCAATCAGTGAGTGGAAATGTTATGCTGTAACCTCTGGCAAGTGGCAACTAATTGCAATCGCTGCCTGATCTGCTGTAGTAAATAGATTTTTCAGTCTACCTGCTATTTATTGTATGTCTCAGAGCGGGGGGGGGGGGGGGGGGCAAGAAAATGTTTGCCCAGTGCCTTCTCAGTCTTCTCCTCCCCTCTGCCCCCAAGTCTTTCCAGCTCCCACCTCCTCCACCCCCACCAGCCTATCCCTTCCAACATTTTCCTCAATTCCTAAAGCCTCCCACTCCTATCCACTGCTGCAAATAAATAACTGGCTGACCATACATTCTTTTAATATGTCTACAGCCACCAATACATATTCCAACCCTCATACCCTATCCTCTACCACCCCAATTTAATGCGCCAGAGTTCCCTTCCGGCCATCCAGTAATCTCCCAATGACCCCCCCCCCCCCCCATGATCACAGCCTTTTCCAGCCCTCCCACCCTCAACTACCCTGCCCTCACCCTCCCACCCTGCCCTAAACCCATCATCACCCAACTCCCCCTCCCCCTCTCCATCTTCCAAACCACCCTCCTACCTACTGTTCCTAGGAAATTGGCAAAGGTAATTGGTATCGGCGAGTACTTAAAAAAAGGTATAGGTATTCTGTGTTTAAAAAATTGTATCGGTGAATACCTGCTGGACAGGATACATCTGTGGAAATGCTGTGTATTTTTAGTATTAGTATCCTATTCAGGCTAGCTTTTCTCCCTAAAGCATGGCCAATTTTTTTGGTGTCATGTAATATGTCAAGGCAAATGTTGATTGTCCAAGAACATGACAGGAGGTGTAAACACTTGTAAAATCACCCTGTTCTAGTTCCAAAACACCATGGTAAAAATTTTGTTATTCAGTTATAAAAGTTTTCTTGGTGTAACATTCATATACCATATTCAGTGTACATCCTGCATTAACACCAGTGGATGCCTACATTAATCTTTAGGATTAGAGATGATCGCACAAATAGTTTCTTTGGAGTTTTAATGCCTTTTTCCAATAAATCTTGTGTATTAGCACAAACAAGTTAGAAGTAGATTAACAGTATGAGGTCTTGCAGTTACTGTGCCATACAGATATTTCCAAAGGCAGTTCCTCTGTTTGAAATGCATTTGTATTTACAGATAAATGAAGAAGCTTTGTCTCAATGCTCTCTCAAATGAGGGACACGGGGAACAATTTTAAAAAAATTGTTTTTGTATCAAAGTAGGGGAAAGCTAGAACCCCAGTGAGCTTTTTTTTGTGCCGGCTGTGTCCCCATTAGAGTTTTATGAGGCCTTAGACAGCAATAAAACCCAACAAATCTAACACTTTTACACTTTATACAAAACTAAAAAATGTGTTTGGGGTTAGAACTTAAACATTTGATGTTAAAAGTGCCAGAAAAACCACATGAGTAATAAACACTTGAAGACCAAGTTGGATGGCTATGTAAGGTTTACTATACAAGCCAAAAACAGACCAATATTGTTCTATATTATTGTAAATATGAAGCATAATGATGAGGTTTAAGACCTAGGTATGATCATTAACCATATATTACTTAAATACAGGGCCAGGAAGGACCAGAGGGCCCCAGAGGAAAAGCAGGGCAACAAGGTTTACCGGTAAGGAACTGTCACTGCTGGCTTGTAAAGCTCACCCTGCATATAACAGTCTGATTAGACGTAGTGTGAGGGCTTGCCTAAAAAAAGTTCCAGAGTGGATGAAGTGATCAGGTAGGCCCTCACATTTTGGGTAATTTTAAAGGAGAATGTACAGAGTTTGTAACGTGAGGTAACGTGAGTTTAAAGAGACACTGACACCTTGCTCATTCAGGCATAATTGGAGGTGGCCATTTGGGAAAACCACAATGAGTAGATCCAGTGATACATACGGCTAAAGTTATGTCAATTTTGAGGTGTCCTTGACCCTATCCACCTCTTACCTCTGCCTCCTAGTAGTTCAGTAATGAAAATTAAATATCACAAAAAAGGGTAAATGGGTAAGCAGGGTGCATGTGGTGTATTTTGCACCAAAATTACACTTCCTTCTCAAGTCCCAGTAAAATGGAATATTGTTTATTTGGTGTATGGACGAATGCAGCGTGAGAATTAAATTGGTGTGCGTCAAACCAAATGTCTCATACTTTATTCTAAATATTTTTTTTGTGGAATCTCCAATAATAATTAAATTTAAAAAAATAAATATATTTTATTTTTTGCAGGGACATCCTGGACCACCCGGTTTTCAGGGCTTAAAGGGATCCAGAGGCACTGTGGTATGTTTTGATGATTTTTTTTTTCTGCAATGGAAATGGTAGTCTTTTGTGCACTTGTCTCACTAAAAAAATGCTGCATCCAAACTCATAGCAAAACATGTATGGAACTGGACTCTCTTCTCAGCTCTTTCCCTTAATAGGTCTCCTTTACTTTGCTGAAGCAGTAAATTGGTGAAACTTACAAATAAACACTGGATGGAGAGGTGCACATGTTTTTTCAGGAGCATCTTTTGAAAGCACCCTTTTGCCTATCACACTCTCTCATGTATGTACCACTGTCATACATGATGGTAAATGTAGGAGCAGTAGCTAACCAAGCTTCGAACACCAATGGCTGCATCCAGTTACCCTGAAAGACCTCTGTTTTTGGAAAGGAGATCTTACCGAATACTGGCTTTTTCCCTTGTGCCTATTGTCACCTTATATGATGTATATGTAAAGCATAGGACAGAGCGTATCAAAATCATATAGGAACAGGCAGAAGGCGGTCAGAAAGCTATCCACTGTGCGTATTATAAAAGGCAATGATGTATCACGATGTGTGTCAGTTGTATAGGACATTTTTTTTAATAGGCTCTCAAAGGTAAGTTTTGCAGGGTAATGGAAATTATGCCTTACTGTAAAGTCAGCTTACAGAATGTGGCCTTATATACTATATGAAAGGGTATCTCCTAAACAACAGACTCTGATAGGAAGGTGTCTGTGTATCTCCCACTAACCCTTCTGTTGAGTTTAGGGCTGAATATTAAAAGAAAAGTATGGGCAAAACTTTTTTTTGGCCATACATTTCTTGTGGGTCACAGGAGTACAGAGCCAGTGGGCTATTGCCCGCTGTCAGCTGATGTGGCACAGCCGCTCCTGGCTCTGGAAGGATCCCAACAACCTTTTTGGGATCCACCCAGCTTCCTGATTGACAGCTGGCTTTGCGTCTCAGCACATGGCTAGAAGCCAGAGTCAGCTGAGCTTGCCCACTCCCCAGCCCAGCACTCTGGAGATTGGTGACTAATTATCACTGCTCGCCGCTCAGAGCCAACCAAGAAATTAGCAATTAGAGGTCATGTGATCACTCAGTTCTAACATGGTTAGTCTGTGGGAGCTTTAGGCGTTACATGGAAAAGACAATAGGGCCAAAAAGAGAAAGCTTTTACTACTCACTGGTATATTGTAAATTGTAAAGCTAAAATTCTCATTTGCCCATGCTAGATAAAGTGACATGTTAGCTACTTTGAAGACACACTAAGTTGCCAGTACATACTTTACAAAATACCTTTTGAGGTATGGGGAAACATGTGACATTCCACCTATCCCAAATAAGTCAGTGCTCCGTTCCTCAACAGCAAGGCCTAAGGGCTGTTACAGGTTTCTGTGATTAGGGAAGTAAGGCTGCCATTACCGACCATCTTCTTAAAATTTTAGTTACCTGGCTGCTAAACCAACCTTCTTGGTTCTATCTGAGAAGGTAGACCAGAACAAGTATGCAGGTCAAGAAAGTTTGAAAAAAATCCTATGTCCTTATTTATAAGTCAGTGACCCGGTAGTCGACCAGAATGTACAAATGGAGTCCAATAATGATAGTTTTTCTGTTTCTCTCATAGATGTCTTTTAGGGTCCATTCACAAAAACACTACTGCTCTTGGCAGAAAAAAACGCTAATTTTGAGCATTATTTCTACTAGCGTTTAGCTTTTTTATCTGCCAGAAAACCGCTCTCAAAAACGCAAACCAGAAATATTTTTTCTGCCTCTAAACACTGAGCTTAAAATATGCTTCTAAATAACCTAATGTGCATGGACACACAGGATAACATTAGTTAAAAAATACAAAACTCCTCTAGGAGCAGCGGCTTTTTTTAAGCCAGAGTGCACGGGCCCTTATTTGGACCTTTACCCAACCAGCATTTACAACTTGCAATTTGCTAGCGGTTAATTAACCTTTCCTTTCCTTTAGCAGGGAATACCTGGTATTCCCTACATCGACAAATCATTCTTCCAGTGATATGTTGGGAAGGGTCTTGGCTCTCTGGTCTATTAACCAGGTGGTGGTGAGTTTGATGAGGGAAAGTTTCTAGAAAACCTTCTTTAAAAGCTGATGAATTTGTACCCTTTATCCTGCTACTGTATAATCAGAATCCTTGGATCAATCAAAAATGTAATTAAGCCTCGGTTCACACTGGGGCGACTTGTCAGGCGACCTAGTCGCCTGACAAGTCGCCTCCCGTTCTGTGCTATGGAACCGTTCTAATCGGAGCGACGCAAGTCGCTCCGACTTAGAAAAAGGTTCCTGTATTACTTTGGGGGCGACTTGGGGCGACTTGCATAGACTTCTATGCAGAAGTCGTCTCGCAAGTCGCCCCGGCAGTCGTTTGCAGGTCGCCTCGCTGAGGCGACCTGCAAGTCGTGCCGCCCATGTGTGAACCGAGCCTTAAGGGTGTAGCTGTGTCAGATTGCTATTGGGCCCAAGGCATCCAGCACTTTCTGGCTACACAGTGATTTATGCAGGTGGCAATGGCATGATTGTTACATTGGGATAAAATAAAAAACTTGGAAACCTATGCTGATTGCTGTGGAAACACTAAGGGGCCTATTTATAACAAAGAATGGATATCACTATCCACAAAACATCACTGGATATCACAGTATTTTTTCCACACTGTGCCTGCATTTTACCAATCAAGTATAAAATGCAGGCTAGGTGTTCTATTTAAGTGCTTTTGCATGTAACGCTTTGAAAAATGGGTGTGATAAGGAGTCGTATTTGAGCAGGATTTCCTCTTTCTGGCACTTTTTTTTTTCCCCCCTCATCCAAGAAAATGAATAGAACTGCTGTTGGTTGGGGACACAAAGCACGATATGGCCTTTGTAATTGTCTTTAAGATTAGAGAGCCCGTACTGGTTTTGCTAGAAGGCCTCATTACACTTCGTTTTGGCCCTTGAGCATTTCCTGATGTAACTGGATTGGCTAAACAAAGTTTCACAAAGTCGGACATGGAAAATTATGGTTCTGCAGTAACAAATGTTTTAAAAATTGCTTTGTGTTTCAGAAAGAGTAAAATTATTGGTAAAAATTTGGCCAAAAATGGATTATGCGTTTTCATAGTTTTTAGTATCTATTTACAGATCAGATTTAGCTGTGTTATAATTAACATTGATGAAATATGGGCAAAAGTGAGTGGAGGAATTGTCAAAACAGCTTTATAATTAGGAGTAAGCATTGGAATAATTTGTTTCCATGAAAAACAGTAAAATGCAAACGCAAAAAAAATGTTGTGGTTAATACGTTAAAACTAGAGAAAAGAAAATGTGCAGACAATTGAATTATTGGTGATAGCAATTGGTGATTGGTTGCCAAGCGCTACAATTTCAAAGTTGTGCTCATTTTCTTTTCTTCAGTAATAATTCATCAGCATGATTGCCTTTTTATAGTACATAGAGAGCTGATACAGTTGTATGAAAAGGTGACAGTACAGGTGACAATGAATGGTGTAGATAAAATCAAAGTCATTAATTTAGGCAGTGAGCTGGTGTATGCGTTTTCTGTGTTGCACATGTAGGAATACTGAATGACAGGTCAGTGTCTGAAGGGTCTAAATACATGGATTAACCCCGCTTAACGGTCCTATATATGTTACTGGGGTAATACAAACAAATCAAGAAGAGCTTAATTCGCCACTGGCTGACTGCTGCATGTTCAGTTATTGCTAGATCTTGGCGTCAACCAGTGGTCCCTCTCTAGCGGATTGGGCCTGCAAAGTGGATAGGATCGAGCATATTGAAAGGCTGTTAGCGTGGGATGCTGATAAAAGTGAGACCCACACTATTACGTGGACCGTTTGGTTACACTTCCGGTTCTCTTCTGATTTTGATCCTTTTATAGCAGATACAGCCTTTACTGCTCCCCCTGGACCCTCTCATGAGTAGCTTGATATACCTTATCCCCCACTTCCCTTTCTTTCTTATACCCTCCTCCCCCCCCCTTTTTTTTTTTTTATTTTTTAATTTCTTTTTCTCTTTTCATATTTCTCCGCCCTTTCTACTCCTCCCTCACCTTCTTAAGACGAAAGTAATCTTACCAGTAGATTCACCACACTTTCAAACCATATGTGTTGAGCCTTGGTTTTTTCAGTTTTCTACACCATTGTTTAATGTGATCTAGTGGTTACTTGATTTACCATTAATTGGTTTATTTCTACACTCTTTGATGATATCAACTTGACTATGCTTATGTGATATATGTTCTTTTAATGTCCTTCCGATCCCAATGTATACTTGTTCATTTAATGGAAATATGTTACATCTTGCCTATGGTTATTCAATGTGGTTTAAAAAAAATGCTTGAAACTTAATAAAACAGATTCAACATAAATACATTGATTAATACCATTACAAAGAGCCCACCGCTGACATCAGGAACTGGGTGTCCTGGTCACTTGCTATGCAAAGAAACAGAATGTAGATTTCAGCCAGATGTGAAATGAATCCAGATTTCAGTTCATTTCTCTGTTTCATAGGGAACAAGGGGCAAGCCAGGAAAACCAGGGGAACCCGGAGCTCGAGGACCGCCTGTAAGTTCTGAGTTTTCAACAATGTGATGTTCACATTCTTTGCCTCTTAGCCAAGTATATATAATGTGTATATATTTATATATTTTTCCATACATGCAGTACTGTTATTGTTTTAAGAACTTGTGTAAAAATGCTGTAAAATTAGCAGGTGTTCAAAAATAATGAAATTAGTCGTTTTTACTTATCAGTTAACTTTCCACAAAGTTCACAAAAAAACTTAAATCAAATCAATGTTTGCATTCGCCCTTTTCTTTTTAAACCGCATAGATTCTCCCACATACGCTTGCACACAAGGGGGTGTTCACACCAGCCCACACAGAAAACCAAGCCATGCAAGGGTGTAGTATGGTGGAGCTCCTAGGTTTGGGGGTTCATTTCTGCAGATGATGTTGAGTATTTTGTTAGATCAAATGGTCTTCTCAATGCCCAAAAGTGCAAAACATTCAGCCACAGTCATAAAGAACTGCCTTCAGGAAAAAGGACAAGAGACCTGGAAGAGATGGTATGGTCAGAGAGCCATGCTTTTAACATAATTGAGTCTTTCTTGGATTACATGAAGAGCCGAAGCAACTGAGACAGCCTAAATCCACTAAAGAACTGTGGTTCATTTTCCTAGATGTTTCGGACAACAACCTTCCGAGATCCTTAACCACTTCCCGCCCGGCCCATAGCAAAATGACGGCCAGGCGGTGGTTCAGTTATACTGACTGGGCGTCATATGACGTCCTTCAGGATAACAGCCACCGCACGCCCATGGGGGCGCGCATCACGGCGATCGGTGGTGCAGTGTGTCAGTCTGACATACCGCTACACCGATCTCGGTAAAGAGCCTCCGACGGAGGCTCTTTACCACGTGATCAGCCGTGTCCAATCACGGCTGATCACGATGTAAATAGGAAGAGCTGTTGATCGGCTTTTCCTCACTCGCATCTGACAGACGTGAGTAGAGGAGAGCCGATCGGCGGCTCTTCTGACAGGGGGGGAGTCTGCGCTGATTGTTTATCAGCGCAGCCCCCCTCGGATGACCACACTGGACCACCAGGGACACCACTAGGACCACCAGGGAAGGGGGCAACATGTGGATGGCCAGGTATGTACCCCATGGCCATCCACATGTTCAAATGAATGCCCAATCTGTGCCAATCAATGCCCACAAATGGGCACTGATTGGCACCAGTATGTACTAAAAGACATCAGTGATGCCCAGCAATGCCACCCATCAGTGTCATCAGTGCCACCCATCAGTGTCATCAGTGCAACCCATCAGTGCCACCTATCAGTGCCCATCCATGCCCATCAGTGCCCACCTATCAGTGCCCATTCGTGCCACCCATAAGTACCCATCAGTGCCACCCATAAGTACCCATCAGTGCTGCCTACGAGTTCCCATTAGTGCCGCCTATGAGTGCCCATCAGTGATCCACGTGATGATGAGTGCCCATCAGTGCCGCATATCAGTGCCACGTATCAGTGCCACCTCTCAGTGCCGCCTATCAGTGCCCATCATCAGTGCCCGTGAGTGCAGCCATATCAGTGCCCATCATTGAAGGAGAAAACTTACTTATTTACAAAAAATTTTAACAGAAACAAAGAAAAACTTTTTTTTTCAAAATTTTCGGTCTTTTTTTATTTGTTGCGCAAAAAATAAAAATCGCAGAGGTGATCAAATACCACCAAAAGAAAGCTCTATTTGTGGGAACAAAATGATAAAAAAATTTGTTTGGGTACAACGTCACATGACAGAACAATTGTTATTCAAATTGCGACAGCGCTGAAAGCTGAAACTTGACTTGGGCAGGAAGATGTCTAAGTGCCTGGTATTGAAGTGGTTAAATAAAAAACTGTGTGCAAGTGTACTTAGAAGAATTGATGTTGTTTTAAAGGCAAAGGGGGCACATTAAATATTGATTTTAGCTCATTATTTTTTTCTGTTTATGCACTTTGTAGGTTGTTTGATAAAAACACAAGCGCCCAATTTTAATTTTTATATATATATATATATACACACACACACACACACACACACACACACACACACACACACACACACACACAGCCTTTATCTCAGTCACCTTTAACGGCTCAAGGTTTTTTATCTTTTGTGCATTCTAATACTTACCTTAATCCCATCTTGATCCAGCGATGTGCACGAGTGCTTCGGCTCTCTGTGGACTCTGCCTCCTCCATTGGCTGAGACTGTCAATCACAGCCACTGAGCCAATCAGGAGAGAGAGGGGACAGGGCTGAGCCATGGCTTTGTGTGTGAATGGAACTGCAGAGGGGCACTGGGCAGGAGGGAGGGGCCAAGAGAGCCGGCGAGGGACCCAAGAAGAGGAGGATCAGAGCTGCTCTGTGCAAAACTGCTGCACAGAGCAGGTAAGTATGACATGTTTGTTGTTAAAAAAAAATACATATCACTTTGATGACCATTATTTCCTTGTTTTCAATTGTTCCCATTTCAGTTTGCTATGTTCTGCTGGTCCTGCTTGTTCTTCAGAATCCTAAAAGAATATAAGATAAAATTCTGCGTATATACAGTGCGTATAGAAAAAGAATCACCACCATTTTAAAATTATTACATTTTGATGCATTGCAGTCTGGAATGAAGACAGACACAGTTTTTGTTTTATCCAGCTGTATTTAGTTATAAGTGCAACTAATCACATCTATGTCAGGGATCTACAAACTTTTGAAACAAAGGGCCAGTTTATTGCCCTTCAAACTTTGAGGGCCGGACTGTGGACACTGGGAGTAGAAAATTCCCTGGCATCGGTGGGAGTAAACAATGCCATAGGCTTGATGGTCAGTGGGAGTAAAAAAATTACATTATTGGTGTCAGTGGGAGGAATAGTGCCCCATCATTGGTGTCAGTGGGAGCAATAGTGCCCCATCATTGGTGTCAGTGGGAGGAATAGTGCCCGATCATTGGTGTCAGTGGGAGGAATAGTGCCCCATCCTGGTGTCAGTGGGAGGAATAGTGCCCCATCATTGGTGTCAGTGGGAGGAATAGTGCCCCATCATTGGTGTCAGTGGGAGGAATAGTGCCCCATCATTGGTGTCAGTGGGAGGAATAGTGCCCCATCATTGGTGTCAGTGGGAGGAATAGTGCCCCATCATTGGTGTCAGTGGGAGGAATAGTGCCCGATCATTGGTGTCAGTGGGAGGAATAGTGCCCCATCGCTGGTGTCAGTGAGAGGAATAGTGCCCCATCTCTGGTGTAAGTGGAAGGAGTACTGGCTTGTATCAGTGGAAGGAATAGTGCCCCAAGGGCCAGATAAAGGCAAGCAAAGGGCCACATTCACTGGTGTCAGTGAGAGCAATAGTGCCATATCACTGGTGTCAGTGGGAGGAATAGTGCCCCATCACTGGTGTCAGTGGGAGGACTAGTGCCCCATCACTGGTGTTAGTGGGAGAAATAGTGCCCCATCACTGGTGTCAGTGAGAGGAATAGTGCCCCATCTCTGGTGTAAGTGGAAGGAATACTGGCTTGTATCAGTGGAAGGAATAGTGCCCCAAGGGCCAGATAAAGGCAAGCAAAGGGCCACATTCCGCCCACGGGCTATAGTTTGGAGACCTCTGATCTATGTGAAAAATATAACACTAATGCCCTGTACACACGGTCGGACATTGATCGGACATTCCGACAACAAAATCCTAGGATTTTTTCCGACAGATGTTGGCTGAAACTTGTCTTGCATACACACGGTCACACAAAGTTGTCGGAAAATCCAATCATTCTGAACCCGGTGACGTAAAACACGTACGTGGGGACTATAAACGGGGGAGTAGCCAATAGCTTTCATCTCTTTATTTATTCTGAGCATGCGTGGCACTTTGTGCGTCGGATTTGTGTACACACGATCGGAAATTCCGACAACGGATTTTGTTGTCGGAAAATTTTATAGCAAGCTCTCAAACTTTGTGAAAAAGTCCGATGGAGCCCACACACGGTTGGAATTTCCGACAACACGCTCCGATCGCACATTTTCCGTCGGAAAATCCGACCGTGTGTACGGGGCATTACATGTTAGAAAAAATAAATACAAAAACAAAATCACGGCGTTGGAAAAAGGATCACCCCTTTGTGTCGTTATTTTGTTGAACCACCTTTTGCTTTAATTACAGCCTTTAGTCTGTTGGGATAAGTCTCTACTAACTTTGCACATCTAGACTTTGCAATATTTGCCCACTCTTCTTTGTAGAAGTGCTCAAGTTCAGTTAAATTTGAAGGTCACCATCTGTGGACTGCAGTCTTCAAGTTATTCCACAGATTTTTCAATGGGGTTTAAGTCTGGGCCCTGAGTAGGCCATGCAAGGACATTCACCTTTTTTTTTTTTTTCTTCAACCACTGTGTGGTCATTTTTGCTGTATGCTTTAGGTCATTGTCATGTTGGAAGGTAAACCTTCTTCCCATTGACAACTTTCTGGCAGAGGGCAGCAGATTTTCCTCAAGAATTTGATGGTATTTTGCCCCATGCATTTTTCTTCTGTCCTGACAAGTGTTCCAGTCCCTGCTGCAGAGACATAACCCCAATAACAGGATGTTACCACCTCCATGCTTTACTGTAGGAATTGTGTTGTTTGGATAGTGAGCTGTATTGGATTTCCGCCAAACATATCGTTTAGTGTTGAGGCCAAATACAGTGCCTTGAAAAAGTATTCCACATTCTGTCATGGTACAACCAAAAACGCAATTGTATTTTATTGGGATTTTATGTGATAGACCAACATAAAGTGGCACATAATTGTGAAGTGGAAGGAAAATGATAAATGGTTTTCCACATTTTTTACAAATGTGAAAAGTGTGGCATGCAATAGCATTCAGCCCCCCTAAGTCAATACTTTGTTAGAACCACCTTTCACTGCAATTACAGCTGCAAGTCATTTTTGGGTATGTCTCTACCAGCTTTGCACATCTAAAGAGTGACATTTTTGCACATTCTTCTTTGCAAAATAGCTCAAGCTCTGTCAGATTAGACGGAAAGCATCTGTGAACAGCAATTTTCAAGTCTAGCCACAGATTCTCAATTTGATTTAGGTCTGAACTTTGACTGGACCATTCTAACACATTAATATGCTTTGATCTAAACCATTCCATTGGAGCTCTGGTTGTGTTTAGGGTTGTTGTCCTACTGGAAGGTGAACCTCCGCCCCAGTCTCAAGTCTTTTGCAGACTCCAACAGGTTTTCTTCTAAGATTGCCCTGTATTTGGCTCCATCCATCTTCCCATAAACTCTAACCAGCTTTCCTGTCCCTGGTGAAGAAAAGCATCTCCACAACATGATGCTACCACCACCATGTTCAGGGTGGGGATGGTGTGTTCAGGGTGATGTCCAGTGTTAGTTTTCCGCCACACATAGCGTTTTGCTTTTAGGCCAAAAAGTTCAATTTCTGACCAGAGCACCTTCTTCCACGTGTTTGCTGTGTCCCCTGCATGGCTTCTCGCAAACTGCAAATGGGACTTCTTATGGCTTTCTTTCAACACTGGCTTTCTTCTTGCCACTCTTCCATAAAGGCCATAATTTGTGGAGTGCACAACTAATAGTTGTCCTGTGGACAGATTCTCCCACCTGAGCTGTGGATCTCTGCAGCTCCTCCAGAGTTACCATGGGCTTCTTGGCTACTTCACTGATTAATGCTCTCCTTGCCGGCCTGTCAGTTTAGGTGGACGGCCATGTCTTGGTAGGTTTACAGTTGTGCCATACTCTTTCCGTTTTCAGATGATGGATTGAACAGTGCTCTGTAAGATGTTCAAAGCTAGGGATATTTTTTTATAACCTAAACCTGCTTTAAACCTCTCCACAACTTTATCCCTGACCCGTCTAGAGTGTTCCTTGGCCTTCCTGATGCTGTTTGTTCACTAAGGTTTTCTAACAAACCTCTGAGGGATATCATTTTCCTTCCACAATTATGTGCCACTTTGTGTTGGTCTATCACATAAAATCCCAATAAAATACATTTACATTTTTGGCTGTAACATGACAAAATGTGGAAAATTTCAAGGGGTGTGTATACTTTTTCAAGACACTGTAATTCAATTTTAGTCTCATCTGATCATAAGACCTTTTTCCATGTGGCCTCAGAATCTTCAAGGTGCGTTTTGGTAAAGCTCAGTCATAACTGCATGTGGCCTTTTTTGAGGAGTGGCTTTTTTCTTGCAACCCTCCTACACAAGCCACTTTTGTGGAGAATTTGTGATATTGTTGTCACGTGCACACAATGACCACTCTGTCATAAATTCCTGCTACTGCTTCAGAGTTGCTTTAGGCCTCTTGGTAGCCTCTCTGACCCGTTTCCTCCTGGCTCTTTTATCCCATTTGGAGCGACGCCCTGAGAAAAGGCGATTTAGCTACACCTGATAACGCTTACAAGTCATTTTTAGGAGGGGTGAGGGGTGGGGTGATTCTTTTTCCAACTCAGTGATTCTGTTTTTGATTTTTTTTTTTTTTCTGACATGGTGTTAAATCTTTCACTTGGATGTTATAAGCTGAACTGAGTAAATGCAGCTAAATAAAACAAAACTGTGCCTGTCTTCAGTTCAGCCTGCAAAGCAACAAAATGTGATTATTTTAAAGGGGATCATTATTTTCTATACCCACTGTAGATAGCAATTTCCTTGAAAACTGAACATGGGCTTCGCCCATGTAAGTTCACTTTAATGGTGGGGCCACCAGCTGGGCATACTTCCCTTACTTCAATTCCCATACTGTCCTGTGCACCTGCTGGGAGAAAGGGAGAGTTAGACCCTTGTAAGCTTTTTTTTTACAATCAAATCTTTATTAAAAGTATTGTAAGCTGTGACTCTGTCCTCACCTCCTTGTTACAGGACTAGGTGCCTGAGTGGCCATCTGACAAGCACCAGCACTGTCACATTGGCAGGAGGGGAGTGAGTCAATTTTCTCCCATACATAGAAGTATAAGGTCATTTTCTTCACTCCTGGCAGCTGAATGGGGAGGCTGGGAAATGAAGAGAAATGTGAGTGTGTGCCACTAGTGGGGGCACCTTTTAAGTGACCCTGTTGTTTTGCCCTAAATAAGGGAAGTACAGGTTTGCTTTAGGAACCTAGCAACAGGTGGAAAGGTGAAACATTTAACATTTATTGACTTTATTTTTAGGGAGCTGTAGGATTGGCTGGTCCCCGGGGAGTGGTAGGAAGACAGGGCCAAGAGGGTCCTCCTGGACCAGAGGGAATACCAGGCAAAGATGGCACTGCTGGGATACAGGTGAGTGTGTGAAAGACCCAGCAATAAACAGCAAGAACACTAGTCATAAGATATTTTGTATTTAACCAGAATTAATTTGTTCCTTTCCAGGGAGAACAAGGAGATGATGGGGAAATTGGCCCTGATGGCTTGCCTGGAAAGCGAGGAAACACTGGCGTGCCTGGTTTACCCGGGGCTCAGGGACCCATAGGACTCAGGGTAAGGATTCCAAGCTTGCACCAGGACAATTAACAATATATTCTTCATGTTAATGTGTATATATTCTGAACATTGATAAAGAGTGTAAAATTCCAGGTCTGATATCCAATACTACTTGTTGGGTTTGGGGATTTAGAAAATTCCATAAATTCTATAGGTCTAGTGGAATGAGGCAATTTCTTTTGGTACTGAGATCTCATCTCTGCTTATAGACATCTGAGGCAGTAACTAGTGTTAGGCTTAGGGGGTCTGTTTTTTTAAGGGTTAACAGGGGATTTAAAGGAACTCTCTTCCCGAAGGGGGGGGCAAAATGTTATAGGTGTGAAGTGCAAACACCTCTTCCTTCCAAACCTTCCTGTCACGGCCAAATGCTGGACTATTCTGGCAGACATAGAGAGAGCACTTAAGGGAAGTGTTGGTGCTTGCCTCTAAGCGCTCATACTTTCATTTTCGCCTATCATTATGATGGCCACCACGAATATGCAGGTGGTAAGAAGGGATAGGCAAGTGTCCTCACTATCAGAAAGTGATTGGACATTACATTTGATGAGTTTAGGAGAGGTGCTGAGGAACATTGTTTCTCTTTTGTTCCTTGATGGGAACAGCAGAGATCTTGCTCTCTGACCATTGGGTTTATAGCGCCACCTCCAGAAGTAGGACACTAGGGAAAAAAAAAACAGCCTAGGGCAGGCCACACCCTCTATTTGCTAGAGGCAGCTCAGTTTTTAGCTAAGCTTAGTGTTTAGGAGTAAGGACCTAAGCCCCCTGCTGGGAAGCTCTCATAAAGAACTGACGTTAGGAAGCCAGAATGACTGCCAGAGAACTTGTATATTCAGAGGGGAGTCAATGACAGCCCTGATACTTTCACACCAAAGTTTTCCTTTGGTAACCACAACACCTGGGTGAAGCCCATACAAACATGAAGAGAAGACACTGGACGGAATTGAACAAGGCCCCAGTACAAAACAAACTACATACAGTCACCCCACTCTGCCATATTTATTCATTGCCAAATCTTGCAGGATATGTGTGTATGTGTGGATAATACAGTATCTCACAAAAGTGAGTACACCCCTCACATTTTTGTAAATATTTTATTCTATCTTTTCATGTGACAACACTGAAGAAATGACACTTTGCTACAATGTAAAGTAGTGAGTGTACAGCTTGTATAACGGTGTAAATTTGCTGTCCCCTCAAAATAACTCAACACACAGCCATTAATGTCTAAACCGCTATTATAATAATGGTCTGATTATGTGGCTACCTGTTGTTTATGTTCATATAATGGTTTTCAGTTTGTTTGGCCTAATTCTGATCTGTTATAGTGATAAAACTATGGTGGTGTATGGTGTATTTTACTGTAGCCTATGTTTGTTCAATAATCTTTGTTATATAACATTATTTTGGTTTACAAAAAAATGAAGGTTTAAAATCACTTTAACAACCTATCACAGAAGTAGATAGCCCAACAATGAAAGCTGTGCAGTTGTCATATACAGTGAACTATCACTTAAAGTGTTACTAAACCCACAACAGTAAAATCAGTTTGCATATGCAGTAAAGCATGCTTGTTGTACTCACTGTGGAACCTAAAAGGCTAGTCCTCTGCATTGTATAAAAAGGCTGTTTGATCCTGTCTTCTCTGATCCTCCCTTCACTGTCTCCAAAACATCTGCTGATAGTACAGAGCCTTGGAGGCACTCTGCACTTGTTCAGGTTGGTGTATTGCTAGAGAGGTTTTTTTTTTTGGGAGGGTCCATGTGATCAGCACAGGGCCAATCAGCACTGTCCAGACTGAGGGTCAGGGGTCATACAGCCTCGTAGGACTGTCAGAGGAGAATGTAAACTCCTTCTACAAGCTTTAACCAGTGCTCGGCCGGACACTGATAAAAGTCACAGGACTGCTTTATACTGCTGATGAGAAAAGGTATTTAGCAGTTTATATTTACTAAAATTATTGCATTTCCATGTTCTGTGTACTGTGAAAGACCAGATATAGTGAGTGTAGGGTCCTGGGTTTAGTAACACTTTAAAGCCACTTCTGTGTTTATTAAAAGTCATCAGCTACAAAAAGTGTAGCTGCTGACTATTCACTCACCTGTCCCACGGACCAGCGATGCGGCCGCCCGAAGCTTTTGCTTCTCTCCCCGGCACCAGCATCACTAGTACGGGCACCCGGTTGTGACAGCTTGCGGCTTCACAGCTGAGTCGCGCTGCGCCTCCTGAATGGCCGAGCAATCTTCTGGGACCTGTGATGTATCCCAGAAGATTGCAAAGAGGGAGGGGGAGAGGAGAACTTCCGCTCGAGTTGCCAAGGCGGCGCGAGTTGAAGTGGGAGCTGGGTACCTGTCAAAACTAGGTACCCACCACCCCCCCAAAAAAATGACATGCCATACAAACGTGGCATGTCAGGGGGTTAGGCATCCTTAAAGCGGAAGTTCCACTTTTGGGTGGAGCTCCGCTTTAATGACATTGTCAATCAGCCATGGTATCATGTTTAAATTCTAATTTTGTGTTGGTTTGGATTTATTGGATATATAGAAATGAAGAAAGAAAGGCAGAGTACAGACATTAGGGAGAGGTCTGGGTATGGGAAGAAGGTGACAAGGGAGGCAGTACTGTGGCCTATTTCATTAAGTATATTAACCCTCATGGACACCTGCTTGGTAACGTTATATATTGTAGAGTATTGCTCAGATTGCAATTTTCTTTTGACCAATCTGTAATTTTTCCAGGATTCTCCCACTATTCCCTAGACAGCATGAGTTCAGTTCAGTATATGCTTAATTATGTCTACCCTGTTGATCCAGGTGGAGCCAATGTCTGACTCATGTTAAGCGTTAAACATCCATTATGGACTCCTCTGAGGTTTTAGGCAGCATTTTGCCCAGTCTCAACTGGTCATGTGACCTAAAGAGAGCCAGAGAGTCAATGGAATCATCCGAATCTCTGAGTATTACAGAATGCCAAAAGAATCCTAAATGAGCCGCTAACTGTGACTGTCTTTGTATCTGCTACCCTCTAGTGGATATTGTCTGCTACACACGGGGAATCCTGTTTTAATAGGATTGTGTTTAATTCAATTGCCATTGGAAAGTTCATTCAATTCCTCATAGATACATCATTACAACTCTGTTCTGGACTAACCCCATTGGAGTTAAACATAAGCTGTTCCATATTGTGAAGCTCTTGCAGCTGTTTCATCTTGACTGCAGTGTTCTCTGCGGGACCCTCTTCTGGCTGGAGGTGTGTGTACAGCTGTTTAGGGCTTGGGAATGACTTCTTTGGCCCTAGATAAATGACTGGTTTTATTTCACCTTCTATGCACTGGTGTATTGTTTTCTTGCATTCTCTGTAAAATATATATGTTTTAAATCGGATATTGTATAATGTTACTTATTTTGCTTCTATACATAATCCAGCTGTGTCTATAGCCTCCTGTTTGTAAGATACAATCAGCACAGCTCTGCTTCCTCCATAGAGAACCCGTACACTCTCTGCCATACCTAGCCGTATGGTAAAATGCTTTCTTTATTCTTTTTGCATTCAGATTAGTTCATTGTCAGATTTATTTGGTAACCAAAGTAAAATTGTTAAAATGTCTGCTGCTTGCTCTCTCTAAATACAACTTCCTAGGGAGAACCTGAAAAGGCAGGGAAGAGGGGAGTCACTACTCCTTTAGTTCTGTGTGTAAATTTCAGCTTAAAGCGGGGTTCCCATTTAAAAAAAAAAAAAAATTAAAAGTCAGCAGCTACAAATACTGCAGCTGCTGACTTTTAATCAGACACTTACCTGTCCCAGGGTCCAGCGATGCGAGGGATCGAAGCCCCACTCGTCCCCCCCCCCCCCCTCCACTCGGCGGCGCCGGCATTTTAACTGTGGGCGCCCGGCTGTGGCTTCACTGGCCCCACAATCTTCTGGGACCGGTCACGTGTCCCAGATGATTGACAAGAGGGAGGGTGGAGAGGCGATCTCCCTTCCTGTTTTTTTTTAAGCACACTTTAAACTACTGTGCTCCATAAACAAAGCTACCCTGTAAAACTCTTTTATTTATTTGTTTACATCAACAAATCAGGTTTTGGACCTCTTTTTTATGTTTTATTAGAAAGGTGGAGCTGGACTTCAGAAAAAAATTTTTTTATTTATTTATATTTTTTTGTGTTAAAGTATTACTAAAACCCACAACAGTAAAATCAGTCTGTATATGCCAGGGGTGCCCAATCAGTGGCCCAGGGGCCACATGTGGCCCGCAGAGCCCTCTGATGTGGCCCGCGACCTCCTGCTGTGGGATGACAGGTTGGCAAGCTCAGATCGCGGGTTTCCGACCCGCCATCCCAGAGCATCAGTATTGTGAATAGAGCAGGGTGTAGAGGAAGCAAGCAGCTGTGGAGCAGAGCCACATAAGCCGATGCTTCCTGTATAGCGTCGGTTCCTGTCATAGGCGGAGGGATACCAAATGCACTCTGCCTGGGACAGCAACAGCTGGCGATAACTGAATGAAAGACTGTTATTAAAGGTAAGTTTATTACTAAAATCACAGTGTATATATGGGCATCTCTCTTCTGCAGTTGTTACTGAGCTGCTTTCAAACTGGTCCACAGGGTTAGCTGCTATAGACTTCTGTTATTACCTGCAGGTTTGGTGCGTTTTCAGAAAGTGCGCCACACCTGCAGGATATAATGGAAGTCTATGGCAAAGTGCAGCTAACCCGCAGGAAAGCTAGCAAGTGGGTGTGGTGCTGCGCTAATCCAAGTAAATGAATGAATAAATAGGTGGAAGGCGTACTGCAGTGCTGAACGTCTAAATGTGTAAAAGGCTAGTTCAAAGCATGGGCGTGAGGTGTACTCTCAGTGAGTGCAATAGTGTAAAGTATTGTGAGGTCCCAATTAAAATAAAATATAACTAATCTTAAAAAAAAAGGTACATGTAAATATCCGGACTTGTGCACAAATGCAATTAAATCAACATGAACGTTAAAAAGCATGCAGTGAAACTCATCAAGTGATGCATAAAATATGGGTGACGAAAAAAATTGATACACCCAATTTGCAAAAGGTGGAAATCAAAAACAAAGAGATACAATGTTACACTGTACGTCCGGAGAGATCTCCAGGCGTATAAAATAGTTTAAAGTGTCCAGTGCAAGCAATCAGTGCTCAAATACAGCATACAAACATATATACAGTCCAAAAAAAAAAGTGGCTGGTGCAACAAAGCAATCTTCAATAACTCATCAGTCCTTAAGGTGCCAAACAGTGCAATAGTGCAAAACAGCAAACTTTCTTCATAGACCAATCACTTGAATAGGTGGGGGATGTGGAGTGTATAAATCAGGGAGGGATATTCAGTCCTCTTCATGCAGCAATCCTACACTAGTGGATAATGGCCCCTTACCTCATTATTCTGAGGTTACAGCATCAATCAAACACCGCTCACAGCTGCTCCTATGGGGGTTGGTCCTGGGTCCCGGACTGGATCTCTGTATACCTTAGATCCTCAAGGGGCAGGGTGGCCAAAAGAGGAAAGGGATGCCATATAGTGTAGTAATTTATAAAATCAAGTAGCTTTATTCACAATAAAAATCGTACTCACACAATGTATAGCAGAGCTCGCAAATAACTGACGAGCGGCGAGCTTGTACACTTCTGATAGTGGAAGGTGCCTGTCCCTGCTTTGCTTTGTTGCACCAGCCACTTTTTTTTTTGGACTTGTAAATATGTTTGTATGCCATATTTGAGCACTGATTGCTTGCACTGGACACTTTAAACTATTTTATACGCCTGGAGATCTCTCCGGACGTACAGTGTAACATTGTATCTCTTTGTTTTTGATTTCCACCTTTTGCAAATTGGGTGTATCAATTTTTTTCGTCACCCATATTTTATGCATCACTTGAGTGAGTTTCACTGCATGCTTTTTAACGTTCATGTTGATTTAATTGCATTTGTGCACAAGTCCGGATATTTACATGTACCTTTTTTTAAGATTAATAATATTTCATTTTAATTGGGACCTCACAATACTTTACACATTTAGACGGTCAGCACTGCAGTACGCCTTCCACCTATTTATTCATTCATTTACTTGGATTAGCGCAGCACCACACCCACTTGCTAGCTTACTATACCTATAGGGACCAGTTAGGACCCTATCCGGTGCAAGCAGCTTTTCCCTTTGCTATTTTATCTCCTACATGGTAGCGCGGGAATAAAATACTTTATACTGTTTATTTAACCTGCAGGAAAGCCACAGATGCACTGCACCCGCGGTGTGGGTAAACTGCAGTGCATCAGTGTGAAAGCTGCCTTAGGCCCCATTCACACGATCGGTCTGACTCAGTCAGACACTCCATTCACCTCTATGGAGCAGAAGATGTAGACGGACTTGTGCCCATTTACACCCTCCTATCTCCAATCCGATCTGCTAAAAAAAAAAAAAAAAAAAACAGAAGGGGGTTTGTCCTCTTCCATCTGGCCGGATCAGATCGGAGGGCCCATAGAGTAGAGTGGGTTTTGTTCATGTCTGATCTGCATATGTAGGGTGGACACCGACCTGTCATCCGCCCGCTCCACTTATTGTGGCCCACGATCGTTGCCAAGTCGCTTAAGTGGCCCTTGCTCTTCCAAAGGTTGGGCACCTCTGGTATATGCAGTAAAGCGTGCTTGTTTTACTCACTGTGAAACCTAAGGGGTTAATCCTCCGAATTTGTGTAAAAAGGCTGTTTGATCCTGTCCTCTGATCCTCCACTTCTTTTACTGTCCCCAATCCATTTGCTGATAGAACAGAGCCCAAGGAAGAGCACACATGCTCAGTTTGGTGTGTATTGCTAGGAAGGGTTTTTTTTTTTTTTTTTTTTTGGGAGAGTGCATGTGATCAGCACAGGGCCAATCAGCACTGTCCGGACAGAAAGTCAGGGGTCATGCAGCCTCATAGGACAGTCAGAGCAGAATGAAAACTCCTACAAGCTTTAACTAGACACTGATAAAAGTCACATAACTGCTATATACTGCTGATTAGAAAAGGTATTTAGCGGTTTATATTTACTAAAATAATTGCATTTCCATGTTCTGTGTACTGTGGGAGACAGATATAGTGAATGCAGGGTCCTTGGTTTAGGAACACTTTAAGCAGTGTACCTATTAGTCATCAGACCGTGTAAAATGCCTATGAACAAATTTGTATATGAAGGAGGAACTCTTACTCTCCCCTAATAAGTCACAAGGCTTGACCCTACTGGGTTGGAAGAGAAATGTCAAGCTAAAGGTTATTTTTAGCACTTGAAGGATTTATTCTGAGTAAAGTTCAAGTTGTAATTACCCACATGTGTAGCAAAGCTATTAATGTGCTAAGTGCACATCACATTGACAAGTGGAAATTTTAGACAAATAAAATATCAATCTAGCAGTGTATGTAATCTTACACTGACCTTACATACAGTCATACAACCTACAGCATTGCACAGTCTTTTAGATCTGCCAACAACTATGTAATGCCTCCTTGATTGGATATAAACTGAATAAATCACTCAAGCTGGCTATACGTGGATGGGCAGGCTGATTGTACAGAAGTTGATGTACTGATCGACTTCTGTACAACCACCCTGTCAGGTTTTTTTCTCATCGATCAGTGCCATCTGGTTATAGCTGGCAGCACTGATCAGTGTATTCTGACAAATGGAAAGTCTCCGCACTGTCAGATAACCATAGCTCTGCGGGAAGGGCTCCAGGTCTTCAGGTTTTCCTTTTTTTTGTTCAACCCACTGGTTAGCAGTGGCGGCTGGTGATAAAAAATATTTGGGGGGGCGCAAACAAACCCCTCCAGGTCCTTACCTGCAAACGGAGCCTAACTGAACTACATAAGGTGGTGATGGAAATTTCAGGTATAACTCCCCAGATAAACAGGACACGATAGATAGATGGATAGATATGCATTGAGTAAATTGCAATTGGAAAGACTTAAAGCTTCGCCTGAATATGGATAGCCTGAAGACACAGGCAGAGGAAACTACATCTCCCAGCAAGCTCTATTATCCTGCCAGGCCATGCTGAGACTTAGGATCCCTCAGCAGCTGGAGGTGCCCAGGTGCAGCCCATTGCTCTGATCCCCAGGCTGTCCACATGATGAGAACATTGAGGAATTGACACCTGAGGTCAGTGTGCGGGGCCCCCAGTGATGGTGCAGAGCCCCCCCCCCCAGCCTCTCCCGGCTGTCACTCTACCTTGCCATTGTCCTCGCCCTGCAGCAGCTCCTTCTCAGAGAACTTGATCCCTATGCCAGGGGTCCTGTCCTCCCTCTCCCCGGGGGAGCTGATGACCGATTCGGAGATCTCACTGATATCGCTGGCCGTTTTGCTGAAATTGTCCCGTCCGGACTGCTGGTGTTCTTTGGGGTCCAGGTCCCTTTCTTCCCCATGATATATGCTTCGAAATTGATGGTCTTGTTCTCATAGGCGTCCTCCACATTGGTGAACATGCCGTTGTACTTCACCCGGGGGGCAGTGGAGGCTGTGGGGGGGGCAGCAAACACGGGATGGGAAGGCTGTACAGCGCAGGAATGGAGAGGCTGCAATCCACTCACACCCCCCCCATCCAGCGCTCGATCAAGCGAAGTGGGGTGGAGACTGATGGTGATCTGAATCCGGGGTAGGGCAGGGCTCCTGGAAGAGGCTATTTCTCCTGGCTGAACAGGAAGCGGGATTTCCTGGCCAATCGGTCTCAGAAGCTGCTTCCAGATTGGCTGGGAGGAGAAGCAGAAAGGCCATAGAAACTTGGTGGGTTCACTGCGCCCCGAGCCCACCCTTCTTTTGAAGCCAATTAGAGCCTCAGGCTCTAATCACGTGCTTCAAAAAACAAAACAAAACCCCATTGAAATCCATGTTTCCGGCGCCCCACACATAGATGGGGGGGGGGGGGGGGGCGGCACCCCTGTGCCCCTAATGAGCAGGCTGCCAAGTCGATCTACCAACCACCCTGTCCAATAAAAGCAACTTAATCAGCACTGCGGCAATAGGCTGCAACGCTTATCTGTGTATTCTGACAGATGAGTCTCTCGCGTATGGCCAGCTTAAGGTAGGCCCTCTCCTAGCTTTTGTAAATTGAAATAAGATTGCATGTAGATTGTAATGTGTATGTCTAGATTAAAAAAGATGTAAACCCATTCAATTTTATTCTCATTTCTTTGTTCTTTGAGGGACACAGGAATTTTGGAAATAGTTGGGTTATACAGCCTCTTCCGACAGAGCTGAGGGAAATTATGTTGAACACAACGCTATGAAAATAGGGATCTCAGGTTCCAGATCACAGGTGTCCGGTCATTCTGGGGATACTGAATAGTTGCCCTGGAACCTCTAGGGAAGAATAGACTGAGGTTACCTAAAGCTGTTTCATAGAGAAGACATGTTGCCCCCTCAGTTGCCCCCTCATGGTGATAATGCATCTTGGTTTAATATGAGACAAGGCCTCAAAAGTACTCAAAAGGCACCCAGCGATAGAAATGGTGAAGTAGCTCCCAGCACTTTAGCCGAAACGGTTACTTGCAAAGCGAGAGACAGAGTCACACCTGGAGCTGTGCCATGACTCTAGACCCGGAGAGCACTCTGCTGGTAACTAACACAGTTCACAGACATCTGAAACGCACCACAATGCAGAGCCCAGTGTTCTAAGGACACATTCCAGGTTAGCCTTACAGTCCAGTCCAGCAGGTTCCAGATACGATTGCCAAAGCTAGGCTGAGGAAATGCCAATCTGCATAGTGGAGAGAGATAGATAGATACTAACCTGCTAAAACAGCAGTGCCAGTAAAGAATCTTTATAAAGTCAAAGGAAAAAAAAAAAAATCCATAAAGCCAGAAAGACTAGCAAAAACAAAAAATAGACTTTCTTCAGCAGAGCGTCTTCTAGGACACTAGCAAAAACTGAGACATGCTGAGTAGAGGAGGGTTTATAGAGGGGCTGGCTTACAATGTTTGTCAGTGTTCTAAAATTCCAGTAGGTGGCAGTATAACCCAACTTTCTGAATTCCCCTGTCCGTCAATAAATTCCAGGAAAAGTGCATTTTACCATCTTTAAAATATTAATAGAATTTGGAAAATCATTTTCAGACTTTGTAAATCGGCAGCTCTGAAATAATACCTGATGATCCTACCACTAAGCTTTTGTTCAGGCACTTCCTGTTATGAACTCCAAAAGGACCTTGAACTACCTAGTTGTTGCCAAATCTAAAGGCAATTGTACAACCAGATTGCAACAATTGTGACCAGCTTTAAATGTGAATATTTTGAATAGCTGTCAAGTTACAAACTCTGTGTAGGGACCGTTCACACAGCATCACATGCTAAAAGGCTAGATATTAGTATTTGGGCTCCTATCCATTCAGGGGCAGTAGACTGCAGTGCCTACAGAGCATTTCAGTGCTCCGCACTGTTTATTTACTTTTTTAAGCCTAAGCACTGCTCAGCCATTCACATGAAGCCTTGACTTCTATGAATAAATACAAAGCGAGGTGGGGAGGAAGGCGGCTGATGTCATGATCGCCAACTCAGCCATTCAGAGGAAGCCTTGTGTTCAGTGATAAAATACAGGGCTTCCTGTGAATGGCTGAGCAGTGCTCAGCTCAACTATTTTTTTCCAGGAATGAGAGGGTTCTGTATGTAGCTGATGCTGCATACAGTTTATACAGCACTGACAGCAGGCAAATGTATTAGTAAAGGAAATAGTTCATTTGGACCAGCATGGACAGTGCTTTCCACTGTGCTGCAGTAAAATTCTGTATGTCTTCATTATCCCACAGCTCACCACACAGCACCTCTTGGCTGCACTGTAGTGTGAATAGAGCACAGAGAAAACAATTGTTTTCTGTGTGCCCTAGCAGTGACTGGCATTTCACTGTCAGTCACCGCATGTGTGAACGAGCCCTTAATCCCAACCGGACTTTCATTTTAAATTGGCTAAATACATTCCAGGTGCATCAATGCAATCTGTCACAAAGACCTGAAGCGCCAAGCTGTCTACTGGGCTCTCAGGTTTGGTACATCACGGATCTGGTGGCCAGATTACTGGGAGACCTGGCTGTTTTGGTTCACGTTGGCACGAATGACAAAGTCAGAGGCAGATGGAGTGTCCTAAAGAACGATTTTAGGGACTTAGGAGCTAAATTGAGGAAAAGGACCTCCAAGGTAGTATTCTCAGGAATACTACCGGTACCTTGAGCCACACCAGAAAGGCAGAGGGAGATTAGGGAAGTAAACAAGTGGCTGAGGAGCTGGTGTAGTAAGAAGGGGTTTGGGTTCCTTCAGAACTGGGTTGACTTCTCATTCTGTCACCAGTTCTATAAAAGGGACGGACTGCACCCAAATGAGGAGGGTGCAGATCACCTGGGAGTGAAGATGGCTGAAAAGTTAGAGGGGTTTTTAAACTAGGCGACAGGGGGGAGGGTCCAGAGGTAGAGATAGTAAGCAATGAGCATATTCCAGAGGGTAGTATTGGGGGCATTAGTGGTAGGTTGACTAAAGTACATAAACCCGAGGTAAGTATAGTAGCAAGTCCTATTTGCAATCTCGGAACACTCAATAAGAGGATAGTATGCGACTGGTCTAAACAATGTGGCAGGTTCACCAATGCCAGGAGCCTAGTGGTCAAGATGGGTGAACTAGAGATGCTGTTGAATGAGGCGGATTTCAATTTTGTGGGAATTTCAGAGCTCTTTCAACAGCTCTCATGATTGGGTGGCAACCATTCAAGGATATTCCCTTTATTGCAGGGATAAAGAGGGTAAAAAAAGGGAAGGGGTATTCCTATATATCAAGAATAATGTACTGAAGTGAATGTGAGAGATGACATCAAGATAGGGAGGAGATGGAATCTTTATGGGTAGAGCTCCAAAGGGATGAAGCTAAAGAGAAAATAATACTGGGAGTATGCTATAGGCCCCCTAACCTGAGGTAGGAGGGGGGGACGGACCTCCTATCACAATTTGGATTGGCAGCAAGGATGGGAAGTGTTATCATAATGGGGGATTTAAATTATCCTGACATAGACGAATGCGTGGTTCCCTCTGCCCAGTCTAAGGCTCGCCAGTTCCTAAATGTCTTGCAGGACAATTTCATGGGTCAGATGGTAGATGCACCAACTATAAACAAGGCGTTACTAGATCTACTGATTACCAACAATACAGACCTGATCATGGATGTGGAAATACGGGGCAATTTAGGAAACAGCGATCACAGGTCAATTGGCTTCAGTATAAATCACACAAATAGGAAACACAAGGGGAACACAAAGACACTGTATTTCAAAAGAGCCAACTTCCCTAAACTACAAACTTTGCTAGAAGATATAAATTGGGATAAAATCTTAGAAACAAAGAACACAGATGAGAAATGGTTTTGCTTTAGGAGCATATTAAATAAGGGCATTACTCAGTGCATCCCATTGGGAGATACATTTAAAAGAGCGAACAAATGTCCTGGATGGCTTAACTATAATGTAAAAATGCATATAAAAGCAAAGGAGAAGGCCTTTAAAAAATACAAGGCTGAGGTATCATCATCAGCGTTCAGACTGTACAAAGAATGCAACAAGATATGTAAGGATGCAATTAGGGCGGCTAAGATAGAACACAAAGGACACATAGCAGAGGAGAGCAAAAAAAATCCCAAAAAATTCTTTAAGTATATAAACAGTAAAAAAGGAAGGACAGACCATATTAGCCCCATAAAGAATGAGGAAGGACATCTGTTTACAAAGGATGGGGAGATGGAGAAGGTATTGAATTTATTCTTCCTTAGTCTTCACGAGGGAATCGGGGGGGGGGGCTTCAATAACCAAAACTGCAGTGTTTGTCTTCATGACACATCACAGGAAGCACCCTCATGGCTAACAGAGGGCAGAAATAGAAATAGACTTGGGAAACGTAACATTAATAAATCACAGGGACCAGATGGCTTGCACCCAAGGGTACTTGGGGGAACTCAGTCAAGTAATTGCCAGACCATTGTTCCTAATTTTTACTGACTAGGATGGTACCAGCTGATTGGAGAAAAGCCAATGTAGCACCAATATTTAAAAAGGGCCAAAATACATCCCTGGGAATTACAGACCAGTTAGCCTAACATCAATAGTATGCAAGCTCTTGGAGGGGATGATAAGGGACTATATACAAGAGTTTATTAATGAAAACGGTATCATTAGCAGTAATCAGCATGGATTCATGAAGAATTGTTCTTGCCAAACCAATCTATTAACCTTCTATAAGGAGGTGACCTGCCATCTAGATAAAGGAAGGCCCGTAGACGTGGTGTATCTGGATTTTGCAAAAGCATTTGGCACAGTTCCCTATAAACGTTTACAGTACAAAGTAAGGTCCGTTGGCATGGACCATAGGGTGAGTACATGGATTGAAAACTGGCTACAGGGGCGAGTTCAGAGGGTGGTGATAAATGGGGAATACTCAGAATGGTCAGGGTGGAAAGTGGGGTCCCCCAGGGTTCTGTACTAGGACCAATCCTGTTTAATTTGTTCATAAACAACCTGGAGGATGGGGTAAACAGTTCAATCTCTGTATTTGCGGATGACGCTAAGCTAAGCAGGGCAATAACTTCTCCGCAGGATGTGGAATCTGAACAAATTAATAGGGTGGGCAACTAAATGGCAAATGTGCTTTAATGTAGAAAATTGTAAAATAATGCATTTGGGTGGCAAAAATATGAAACTGGGGGAGAACCTCTGGGGGAATCTAGGATGTTAAAGGACCTGGGGGTCCTAGTAGATGATAGGCTCAGCAATGGCATGCAATGCCAAGCTGCTGCTAACAAAGCAAACAGAATATTGGCATGCATTAAAAAGGGATTAACGCCAGGGATAAAGTGATAATTCTCTCACTCTACAAGACTCTGGTCCGGCCTCACCTGGAGTATGCTGTCCAGTTCTGGGCACTAGTCCTCAGGAAGGATGTGCTGGAAATGGAGCGAGTACAAAAGAAGGGCAACAAAGCTAATAAAGGGTCTGGAGGATATTAGTTATGAAGAAATGTTGCGAGCACTGAACTTATTCTCTCTGGAGAAGAGAAGCTTGAGAGGGGATATGATTTCAATTTACAAATACCGTACTGGTGACCCCACAATAGGGACAAATCTTTTTTGTGGAAAGGAGTTGAATAAGACACGTGGCCACTCACTAAAATTAGAAGAAAAGAGGTTTAACCTTAAATTACGTAGAGGGTTCTTTACTGTAAGAGCAGCAGGAATGTGGAATTCCCTTCCACAGGCAGTGGTTTCAGCGGGGGGGCATCCATAGTTTCAAAAAACTATTAGATAAGCACCTGAACGACCACAACATACAGGGATATAAAATGTAATACTGATATATAATCACACACATAGGTTGGACTTGATGGACTTCTGTCTTGTTTCAACCTTGCCTACTATGTAACTATGTAACAATATAAAATGTGTGAAAAGTCTTCTTTTTTTTTTTTTTATATAAAGTAGCGACAGCCTGGTTAGAAATACCGACCCTCTGGTGGCTTGCTGGAGAAGGCCCTTGTCGCTCTCTTTGTGGAATCAAGGGTTTCTCTGTAGAGGTTCATCATTTCCCCTGCTAAGTCGCAGGTAGAGCTCGCCAATCAGCAGGGATCATTATCTCAGCTCAGTTGGGCACGTGTGATCATAAAAATAGTTGACATTCAAGACATCTTTATGTCAGTGCAAAATCTCTGGTTATTGGTTGTACTGACAGCAGCTGGCCATCTGTGGGAGCTACAGTCAACACAAATTAAACAGTCTGTTAGAAACAGAAAGAAAGACATTTGTAAATGAAAGCTTTAATACGTCTTTAGCCAAGTCGCTGTGACATGAAGCAAGGTGAGAATTTCTACCTTAAAGGTACCCAGATCCATTTGTCCAATAAAATTGCTGATTGCAAAGCCTTACAGTGTCATTCCAGGCAAAACATTTTTTCTAATAAGAGTGGGGAAGGATTAGAACCCCAGTCAGGTTTTTTTTTTGCTTTAATAACTGTAGATGGGATCATGGATCCATATTGTAGAATACAGTGGCTCTAGTTTAGACAGCTTTTGAACATGAGAGGTGTTTTAAGGGGCTTTGGATGAACAGTAGACTGTGAAGGAAAAAAAAAAAAAAAGTCCAAAAGTTCTGATTTTATCTTAGAAGTCCAAAGACAACAAGCCAAGATGTTTTGGAACTAAAAGCTATCACAAGAGATTGAACACATTTCAGCATATTTTTCACTAAATTGACCAAATTCATAGATACCCATGTTTCTGTCCTCAAAGGCTTGCTTTAATGTGTCATTCTAGTGGAATTCCAGCTTACACCAAATTAGACTTGAACACCCCACCCAACACGTATGCTAACTAAACCTGTGTAAAGAAAGATGCATATACTTGCCTATTTTCAGGCTGCTCCTGCCCAGTCATGTGATCTCCCCCTGTGTCAGTGTGTGCCGACAATGGATGAGCCATTGAAGTCTATGGGTGAGATTACTGCTCCAGGCTTTACTAGCCAAAGTCGGAGCGTTCTCACCTCTCCCCTGCAGCTGCTGCTGGCTGACACAGGGAAGATCACATGCTCAGACCAGAGAAGCCAGAAAATAGGTAAATATATGCATCTTTCTTACACAGATTAGTCAGCATAGGTAATAGGAGGGGGGAGGGGCAGTTTGAAGGCTTGTTAGGTCTAAGCTGGAATTGCACTTTAAGCATAGAAGGAATATGTCTAATAATTCATCACTGTGCATACAGTTATAGTTGCTAAACATCTCATAAATAAAGAGCAGTACATATGTTGTGTCCCAGCCTGTAGGCAGTTCTGTGTATCATTTACTTATAGCTTAGAGACAGACATGACACCAAGCTGGGTCACACCAGGATAGTAGAGGGACCCAGTGTTCCCATCTGGTAACCAGCCTTTTTCCTGCCGTCATGTGACAGGCCTGTACATTGGTTTATTTATAACCGTCACGTCCTGCACACTGGTCAGGCAATGGGTTTCCTCTTGCAGTTCACATTAGGCATGTGACATACGACCACTGTTGATATCAATGTATGTCCCTACCAGGGTGCCTGCAATGTGATGTTTTCATGCTTAAAACGGACCTTCAGTCATTTTTTTTTTCAACTTTCCATCTATTAAATCTTCTGCCCTTGTTGTTTTAACTTTGGATAGTAAAACATTTTTTTTTCTGCGAGTAAATACCTTATACAGCCCACTTCCTGTTTCTTGTCTGGTAAAAAGCCTAGGCCAGTGATGGTGAACCTTGGCACCCCAGATGTTTTAGAACTACATTTCCCATGATGCTCATGCACTACGCAGTGTAGATGAGCACCATGGGAAACGTAGTTCCAAAACATCTGGGGTGCCAAGGTTCACCATCACTGGCCTAGGCTTATGACATCATGAACAGAGAGAGTTTGCCAGGAAGCGAGGGGGGGTGAGTCATAAGAGGGCTAATGAGAGCTGCAGGGCTGGAGGTGTGCCTCTGTGTGTGTTTAAATCCAGGCAGCAGCTTCAGCTGCCCGCAGTTGAAATGGATGAAGCCAGACTCAGTGGAGGGAGATTTCTGCAGCGTATTTGGCAAGTACAGAATCGCAGTATATATACATAAATATGCAAAGTGGTTGGAGGGAAGCTTCAGAATGGCAAAGATGTTTTTATTACAAATTATGTGAGCAGACTGCGGTTCCTCTTTAAGGTTCTGTTAGATGTTACAGCTTCTGCATACCAATGTGTGGCTTGGACCTGTGCTTTATTATTTTAGATATTTTAAATAATCTATTTTTTGGGTTTTTCTATCAGAGTGGTCTGGTTTTGCTGAACCCAGCACACACATTGGCAGCTGCTTGCAAGCACAAAACACATATAATCTGGCACATTGGACTTTTACTGAGGCAAAGACTAAAATACAAGCTGTAGTAACCCATGACAACCTGTCTGAATTTGCCTTTGTCATTTAGTTGGATTCAAGTATTGAAAGTTTATTGTTGTTCAGGGATGTCCCTGTATGATATCGGTGCATTTTGTAGTGCCTTAAATGTATTGTCTTGTTGTGCTCTAGGTTTGATCCTGTGTGTTTGGTCTACCTAAAGACTTCTGCTTTATATAAAAGAAATTAGCACGGCACTATATAATGACCAAGGTAGAGAGCAGCCCTGTTCTGGTCTGCTCATTATATACCAGACAAGACTGACTTATTAATTCTACATTTGAATGTAAATGCATATTAGAATAATACAAGTTACTCTGAAGCTGGCCATACATGCATAGATTCATTTTGCTCAGCCTAAAGGGCATGGATGGATGCATTTTCCTTGTGGGATATTGTATTCTGACAGCTGACACTTGCGGCTGTCAGAATACCTGAACAGTGGCTGCATCTGAGTGGCTCCTTTAATGAAGGTCTGTGGGCACCCAAGGCTCGAATTTTGGGAAGTTGAGCATAAGGAATTTTGATACCTGCTGTCTTCATCCTAATCTCAGTAATATAGTTGACTCTGAACTGGAATAACACATTCCATTTATAACTATTGATGTTTTTATAGGGAGAAAGGGGACTACCCGGAGAAGTTGGGGTACCTGGAAACCGTGGCAATGAAGGCGGCATGGGATTTCCAGGAGCCAAAGGAGAGCCGGGAACAAAAGGCCAACCGGTGAGAATTACTTATGCTTATAGTGTGACTTTTGGTAAAAAAAAAAACAGTTACAAATGGGTTCATGCCAGATTCATCTTTAATGAATCTGCAGGCTTACCTATGAAAGATGTATTTTTATCACCTTTTTTAACGCTACTTCATTTATCTGAGGATGACTTTGTAGCTGAGAGTTTGTGTTCAGAGATCAACTTGAGGTCTAGATGCTGTTAGGGGTCAAGTACCTAAATCCAAGCTAATAAGACATGTAGTCTTCCAGCTCCCAAGCAACCATAATGGTATCAAACACAGAGCCCTGTAATTTACATTCCTTTTACAGTGCCTTGAAAAAGTATTTATACCCCTTGAAATTTTCCACATTTTGTCATGTTACAACCAAAAATGTAAATTTATTTTTTGGGTATTTTATGTGATAGACCAACACAAAGTGGCACATAATTGTGAAGTGTAAGGAAAATGATAAATGGTTTTTAATTTTTTTTTTACAAATTAATATCTGAAAAGTGTGGCGTGTGTATTTGTATTCAGCCCCCCTGAGTCAATACTTTGTAGAACCACCTTTCACTGCAATTACAGCTGCAAGTCTTTTTGGCTATATCTCCACCAGCTTTGCACATTAAGGACACATTCACACTGAGCAGCGCCGGGCGTCGGCGGTAAAGCACCGCTATTTTTAGCAGTGCTTTACCGTCATTTTGCTGCACTTTTTGGCTGCTAGCAAGGCGCTTTTAACCCCCGCTAACGGTCAAAAAAGTGTTCAAAGCGCCGCTGCCCATTAATTTTAACGGGCAGGGTCACTTTAGGAGCGCTATATACACCGCTCCTACAGCGCCTCAAAGCGCTTTTTTGAGTGTCCTGCGAGCGCACTGCTCCAGTGTGAAAGCCCGAGGGCTTCCACATTGGAGTGAAAGTAGAGGCTATTTTTAGCGCTATAGAGCCTGAAAGCGCCTCAGTGTGAAAGGGGTCTTAAAAAATGAAATTTTTGCCCATTCTTCTTTGTAAAAGCTCTGTCAGAGTGGATGGAGAGTGTCTGTGAACAGCAATTTTCAAGTCTTGTCACAGATTCTCAATTGGATTTAGGTCTGGACTTTGACTGGGCCATTCTAACACATAAATATGCTTTGATCTAAACCATTCCATTGTAGCTCTGGCTGTATGTTTAGGGTCGTTGTCCTGCTGGAAGGTGAACCTCTGCCCCAGTCCCTGTTTGTGTTGAAGAAAAGCATTCCCACAACATGATACTGCCACCACCATGTTTCACGGTGGGGATGGTGCGTTCAGGGTAATGTGCAGTGTTAGTTTTCTGCCACACATAGTGTTTTGCTTTTAGGCCAAAAAGTTCAATTCCAGTCTTATCTGACCAGAGAACCTTCTTCCATATGTTTGCTGTGTCCCCCACATGTCTTCTCACAAACTGTAAACTAAACCTCTTATTGCTTTCTTCTTGCCACTCTTCCAAAAAGCCAGATTTTTGGAGTGCACGACTAATAGTTGTCCTGTGGACAGATTCTCCCACCTGAGCTGTGGATCTCTGCAGCTCCTCCAGAGTCACCATGGGCCTCTTGGCTGCTTCTCTGATGAATGCTCTCCTTGTCCAGCCTGTCAGTTTAGGTGGACGGCCATGTCTTGATAAGTTTGCAGTTGTGCCGTACTTTTTCCATCTTCGGGGGATGGATTGAACAGTGCTCCGTGAGATGTTTAAAGCTTGGGATATTTTTTTTATAACCAAACCCTGCTTTAAAGAGGAAGTAAACCCTGATGTGTTTTAATTCCTCTTTTCGTGTTTTAATTCCTCTTTTGTTCCCTGCAAAGTAAAAGCATAATAGGCTAGTATGCATCATATACTAGCCCATTATGTGCCACTTACCTGCAAATGAAGCCCATGATGTCCCCGCTGGTGGCCACATCCATCTTCACTCCTCTTCCTTCTGGGGCCATGGACTCTGGCTCATTGACTGCCCGGAGTCACGTGACATCACAAACGCGCATGTGCACGGGAGCCGACAGTCACAGCACGTGCCCTGTAGAAACAGCACGATCGAGCCCTGATGACGTCTGCGCAAGCGTATATGACAAATATCTCCTAAACCGTGCAGGTTTAGGAAATATTTCCAGTACCTACAGGTAAGCCTTATTGTAGGCTAACCTGTAGGTAAAAGTGGTATGTAAGGGTTTACAACCACTTTTAACTTCTCCACAACTTTATCCCTGACCTTTCTGGAGGCATGATGGACTTGTAGTTTGCAACAGCTGGAGGTCCGCTAATTGCATATCCCTGATATAAGGTGTAACAGTTGCTAAGCAAACACTTTCACTTTTGAAATCGGTGCACCTGTGCGGGGCTTTGCTTACATAGCCATGTCATTTGTTCACAGAGATCTGTGAATGACTGAACTACAAGTCCCAACTTCCACTGTGGCAGATAGACTTGTGGTTCTCAAGGTAACACCAGTGCGGTAATCACCATTATCATTGTCCATTGGCACTGCCTCCAGCTCTCAAACTTAAAGCCTGCATATATGTTTTTCCCTGAAAAAAAATGTACTCTTATTTATTTTTTTACAGGTCAACTTCACATTTAACTTTAGATTATAGAAAGGGTTCTTTACTATTAGACCATTAAAAATGTGTTACTCCCTCCCCCAGGAAGTGGTACTAGCGAATGTTGACAACTTGTCTTCCTCGGAAAGCAGAATATACAGGGATATGGGAATTGTTATAGAATACAAATCACATACACACAGGTTAAACTGGATGGACCTATGTTTTTTTTTTTCGAACTTATAAAAATAGACACTATGTACTATGATTCCCAAGGGTTCCCTTCAGTTTTGATTTGTCAGATGGTGGACCTCAAAGATGCAGAGAGCAGACTTGATGATGTCGGTGACAATTTCTTTCACCATTACAGAGTGAGTGCAGGACACCGAGGGGGCGCTCTGCACGCACAGCCTGTCCTCAGCCTTCTGGATTAGTGCTGGGTGCCATTCAAACCTATAGACCAGGGGGTCTCCAAACTTTCTAAACAAAGGGCCAGTGTATATTCCTTCAGACTTTAGGGGGGCCAGACTGTGGATAGCGGGAGTGGATATTTTCCTGGCATCAGTGGGAGTAAGCATCACCACATTTGGTATTAGTTGAAGCAATAGTGCCACTTTGTTGTTCTCATTGCAAGGAATAGAACCCCATTGTTGATGTCAATTGACAGAATAGCAGTTTAGAGACCACTGCAATAGACTGAGGACATTTTGGGATGAAAAATGGACAGGGCTAAAATGAAAATGAGTTTTGCAGCTTGGGCTGTTTTTATTTTTTTATTTTTTTATTTTTTTAGAATGAGTATAGATCAACACACAATCTGCTCTTTTCATAAACGTAATAAATGTCATTGTGATTGCACAGAGGTATGTGCCTATGGTGTGATAACAAAACAGGCAGGTTCAATCAAACTGATGGTTTTTGAGCTCTTTGTACATTTAGTCAATCGAAAAGAAATGTGTGCCACAGTTAACCAGATAACAGAACAATGACATTTTCTGACCTAAAATCACACTGCTTAGTCACTTATGCTCTTATGTTCCATGACGAACGCCGTCAACTTTTTCAGTGTAATGGATAATCTGCTCAAGTGCTTACAAGATTAAAACTGCAGAATCAGGCTTTGAGTGTCTAAAGGGGTTTGTTTTATGTGCTCTTGTGTTGCCAATTATGTGTCCTTATTTATTAAGACCACCTATATTCTGTCCTAATTGTGCTTTTTAGGGGGACCCTGGAGAGACTGGATTCCCTGGCATAGCTGGCCTGTTTGGACCAAAGGTATCCAATCTGTGATCTCTGGCAATTTTCTTCAAGCTGCTGAAACAGCCATCTTTGTGCACTCCTTATAGAACATTTTTGGCCCTAGGCATCCCCAACATAACTGTAATTTATCGACAATATTATACTTTTTCTGATGACACAAACAAGCAAGCTTCCAATGTGTCAGGACTTTGTGGTTAGCCGGGTGGTTGGCAGCTTTGCCTGCTGGTAATTGTGGGTTTTGATGTACAAGTGGGCAGTAGAGGAGTCTGTGGGCACTGCATGCCAAGGATCGGGTGCCGTAACCAATTAATTTGTACTTTTATAATCTCTACAGGGACCTCCGGGTGACATTGGATATAAGGGTATTCAGGGACCGAAAGGACCTCCTGGCTTAATGGTGAGTCGTTTCCAGCAATCGGATCAGCCGTTCTGGCACAAAAGTCACAATTAAAGGATTTATTAAATCTGGTTGATTGCTGATTGTGCCGTTTTCATTCTAAATTTCAAACTGCCCTAGAAAAATATACACACATAGAAGACATTGATAAATAGATAAGGAATGTCAGAGACAGGCGAGGATGGTCGCGGGCTCTGATACTTGTTCCAGATCTACGACTGAGCGTGGTCTTGTGGGAATGATTTAAGGTCTTCATCTACCTGGTTTATCTGGGCAGGAGAAATGTGGTTATGGTAAATACACGCAACTTAGCGTGACTGCTCTACAGCCTTGAAGTGATACTAAAGGTTCATAAAAAAAACAACAAACATGTTGTACTTACATAGTTTTGCACAGAGCAGCCCTGATCCCTAGGTCCCCCATTGGCACTCCTGGCTCCCTCCTCCTGCCGAGTGTCCCCAGAGCAAGCTGCTTCCTATTGGGACATTCTTGTGTGCTTGCTCCCAAAATGAGGAGGCAGAAACTCAGGACAGCCACTGTTCTTGTGCACATTGCTGGATCGGGATAGGGGGGTTTTGGATTAGTAAGGGGGTGAGGGGGGAGCTGCACACTGAAGGTTTTCTCTTCATGCATAGAAGGGAAAAAACCTACAGCCTTTACAACCACTTTAAATTTATTTGACACTTTTTTTAAGTTAAGGGCTCATTCACTCCAGATAACTGAGTAAAGATGTGAAGGATGTTGTGAGGCATTTCCTTCTTTTTAACTTTATTGAAATATCGTAAAATGACATTTCAATCGTCTGTATGCACCATAGTGTGTTGCATAGTGTGGGACATGTGGTGTTGTCCAAACTTTTTTACAACATGCACCTCAAGGCAGTGTTATTGTGTGGGAAGGCCAAACTGAAAATGTTTTCTGTGTCCTTGCTTTGAGCCTTCATTGACCTATGCAGATTAAGGGAGCTCAGCAGATATGGTGTGCACAAGCTCTAACCCAGGTTAAAGGGTCATTACACCCAAAATTTGATATTTCAGTTTTTTTTGTTAGATGCTGTATAGGAGACTCCCTTTGTGCTAAATTCCAGGTCTGCACACGTTGTGGGTATTGTAAAGGGTTCCCACTCTCCCTCCTTAATTTATTTTATGGAAAATGTAATAGGCGGAACTGGAACACACAGAGGTGGGCAGAAACAACCAAACTTTGAGGTGGATAGTAACAGAAAGTTATGGCAGGGAAATCTCCCTGTTGGAGTAACAAATTGTTTGTAATGAGTCTTGTACTCTTGCATTGTGAGAAGTCTTGGTAAAACAGTAAAGCACAACCACTTTGTAGTGGGAAAAAGCAGGAAGCAGAGCCTGTGTATGTAATGAGCAAATATGGCTACCATCATGTATGTATATAATTACACATTATATACAGTATAAAAGCAAGGTTTTTAAAACATTTAGGCTACATACACACTGGGCATTTGGCCTGACTGTGTCCAATCTTGGCATTTTCTTGGTATAGGTGAAGCCCCACTGCCTGCAGCCTATTAAAGTCTACAACAGGCTAAAATACACTGTAGCAAGACACTATACTGAATGGTACTTGCGCTTAGGGAAAGTATGCTCAGAACGCAAGTATTCTGCGTTCCAGGCATACTTGCCTGTATGCATAAGGACCTAAACATGAGTTCCACTCCATATAGTATCTAGCTGCAGCATATTTCAGCCTGTTCTAGGAAGCTGCACCTTTGCCTCCCTCCATTCACGCAAATGCCAGGATTAGAAGCAAACAGGCTAAAGTCCCAATGTGCATGTAGCCTAACCTATATTAGTTATATCATTTACATCAAGCAGATCTCTTGTATATCCAAGTCAAAACATTAAAAAGACTCACACTTTTTTATTTTTATTTTTTTAAGTGGCAAGGCTTGACTGCTGCTGTGGAATTTACCCTTAGCCCATTGCTGATTGGCAGCTGTGTGTTGTTGTACGCACATGGCATGTTAGCAAACAACCTGCAGCAAGTCTATGTTTGTCTGAGCTAGCCAGACTGCACTCAATTTTTCTAGCGTAATCTAGTTTTATGCTGGTAATTAAATGTGATTGTATCTCTTACAAAATCACAAAACTTGCTTGATAAGTAACATATGTATCTGGAAGTAGTGTTTATTTTATAGTTCTGTTTAATGGTGTACTAATTCATATTTTGTTTCCCTTTACCTAAGGGTAATGAGGGAGTCATAGGACCAAAGGGAATTGTAGGACCCACAGGAAACCCAGTAAGTTTCTTTTTCTAAATGTATTAACTATAATTTTAAGGTAACCTGTTCTTTGCCACTTTCAATGTCTAAACTTAAGGCTTTAATTCAAAACCTGGAATTGGAAATCTGATAGGGGGTATAGCCCTCCCTTGCGTTATCCAAAATAAAATGAAATAAAGTTTTGCTTACAGTATAGTTCTTTAACGTTGACTTTGATGCAGTTGGCCAGCGTGAACATGTATTTCAATACATGCAAACCAAGAAAAACAGTTTTTATGCAAAAGTTTGCAAGAAATATGTAAAGGTGTATAGCGTAGTGTACAGAGGGTTAAGATTCAGAAGGGATAAATACATTTTAAAAAGAAGAAGTAGACATGTCCTGTGGATACAGCTGCTGTTTGATTGGGAAGTATGCATCTGGGGAGGGATCGGTTCCACTAGTTTCAGTTAGGGAAAGGGTATATAAAAGGATCATATACCTTATTTTAGTGTGCACTTATCATTTTAAGTGTATATCTAAGTAATACCTCAATTAGACCCCAAACATCCCTCTCCCCCTTAGATTATGTCCCAGCATATTTTTTTCTCTTAGGCTCCATGCACGCGTAAAAAAACTTTGCTTCTATAGGAATTTTGTGTTCTGTCTGTAGAAGCAACTCAATGTTATCCCATGTGTTCATGCACATTAGGACATTTACAGGCATATTTTGAGATCAACATTTAGAGGCAGGATAAAAAAAACCTTCTCATTCGCATTTCTCATTGGAGCTCACTGGCAGAAAAAAACGTAAAACTCTCCTAAACTTTGTACAAAAAATGCTCTATATGTGCGTTTTTTTACTCCAAAGTGAACAGACGTTTTTTTAAGCCCAGTGTGCATGGAGTCTTACCATGTTCGAGAAACTGTTTTTATTACTCCCAGTGATATCACTTTTCTTGTAAATGCTTGCAGGAGCAGCTCCTGGGAGCTTATATCTTGTTGACATAGGCTTTCTTCCAGAACTACATCTACCAAAAGCCCTTTCTCTACAAAGTGTGTAAGCAGGCCTTCGGTATTCAAGGCAGTAGCATTGTTTTGCTAGGAAAGAAGTTAAAGTGATCCTAAACACACACTGTTTAATTTACATTTCCCCTTCTATTTATGTATATGGATGATGGCACTGTAATTATTTTAATTTAAAAAATCAAATTACTTATTTCCAAATTGATATACAGATGTCACATGACCCAGATCTTTCCCAGCCTGTCTGCAGGGAAACATAAGCAGGAGGAGCTTCTAGTCCTCTGCTACTGGTCACAGGTTCAAAAAAAAAAAAAAAACAGCCTTTTTGATTGCAGGCAGTCCCCGGGTTACAAACAAGATAGGGTCTGTAGGTTTGTTCTTAAGTTGAATCTGTAAGTCAGAACAGGTAAATTTTTTAAGTGTAGCTCCTGCCAAAAAAAATATTTGTAAGCTTTTTTTTTTTTTTTTTTAGCATAGGGAAGGGTAACGCTTGTTTTGCTGTTTGTGTCCCTGTTCAAAAGATTTCACCCCACTTTCTGTCCCAATGACAATTGGATTTTAAAAATATTGGGTTGTTGTGGAAACAAGCCTTGGTGATAAAGCATCAGTGGAGGTTCCTTTTTCCCATAATAACTCTTACAGGAGTGAATTTCCCTTCCTAGGGGTCAATTTCCTCTCACTTCCTGTTGTATCCCTCCATTTTTACATAGGAGTCGTTCGTAAGTCTAGGGGTGTCAGAAACCATGAAATCAGACTGAGACAGAAGTACAGTTAAATCACACTTGTTTAATAATAAAAATAAATAGAACAAGCGTAGTCAAAACATAGCCAGAGTTCAGGAACCGGAACGGATAGTCAAACAAGCCAAACGTCAGGGAGCCGGAGATGAGCGTAGTAAAACAGCAAGCAGGATGTCAGCCAAGCAAGTCTTTTAACAGGAATACAGGAGAGTGTCTGTGATGATGACTAAGGCGAAGGCAGAGATCCTCTGGGCTGGACGGCTTAAGTAGGCAGGACTGATGAGCAGGATATCATCAACAGGTGAGTACCTGTGGAGAGATAGGAGCTGGCAATTAGCCCACAGCTGAGCAACCAGCTCAGAGAAGGAAGGGGTGAGCCCAGCCCTGAAAAGGGGACCGCCTGTACAGAGTAAAAATAAATAATATCAATAAACTTTTAAATTGTCATATATATATATACATATATATATTTGAAATAAAATCTTTATTATTTTTTGGCAGTAACATGGTGTGGGCAGATTTCTGCCAATCACAGGCTGTGACACACGCCTCCAGCCTGGGTCTTAGAATAAGAGGGAGATGAAGCCACTGGTAATCTACATATAATATCCTGCCACCATTGTGTTTAGCTGGTTAATGGCCATGGAGGAGGCGGGAGGGAGTGGGCTGCCATTTCACTGTGTTATACGCCCACATGCGTGACTTCATAGTCACATGGGCTGCTCAGATGTGATGGGGAGAAAATGCTCCGTATAGAAACTTACTGAAAACTGAGCATGTGCAGAGTTGCCACCCCAGCTGCAAAATCCCTAGCTGAATTGGGGACATGAACCAAAGGTGGAGATAGAGCAGTAGGATCAACTAGGTTTTTTTGCAGTATACAGAAAACAAATCTCATAGGTGACTGAGTATTAACAGCATGTAATACACCATTTATTGATAGATTTTTATGATGTGGGTTTAGTGACACTTTAATGTATGCCTGTGGAAATGGATGGCAATAGGCAGAGTTCTGTAGTCCAGCAGACAAGGCTAATAACAATGGTTGGGATTTTATAACCCTTTTTAGAAAGGGTTCTATGTTGTTGGCTTAAAGTTAGGGGGACTCATGATATTGCAACCTCGGGGACCACTCAACTCTTTCAGGGGTTATTTTTGGTGATAGCCTCCTGCCCTTTTACGCAGCATTCGCTTCTCCCTTACACCGTTATTTTTCTTTGTACCAATATAACACAGGTCTATTGAAAAGGATCAGTGATATCACATTACACCAGACCAGTCAGATTAACGGCTTTAGTTGCTTCTCTTTCTCCTTGCATCCTGATTCTGGCATATAGCTTGGATTATACAACTCATATCATTACTGTATAACACTGTTACTGTATCGAAAATATGATTCGCACTGTGTACTTTTGCATGTTTGTTATGCACTGAATAACATGACGTAAAGATTTAAAAATAAAAGGAAGTTTGGAGCTCACTGGATTTTTTGCGGATCAACGTGTATTTTTCTGTATTTGCAGTGTTAAAATATGAGGAAATGTGCCTTTATTATGAGAGATGTACTAAAAGTTTTTTTCTTTTTTTTGCCCTGATATACACTTAAGGCCCTTTTCACACCGACGAACCGATCGGGTCCGTCTGTCAGTTTTTCAAGCAGACCCGATCAGACTATCCATAGCTCTGTATGGGGCGGCAATGTGTCCTCTGACACCCGCCAGCATCCAATCCTATCCAAGATGCCAAAAACAGACGGATGGGGATCTGTTCCCCATACACCTAGCAGGTCAGATGGAAACGGACAAGTGATCCATTTCCATCCGACTACTCCATAAAGAAGAGCAGGGCTGTGTCCACTCTGCATAGCGGAGCGGACACAGGCCTGTCATCCGCCTGCTCAGCACAGATCAGCAGACAGATTCCCCAATGAGCATGCTGATCCGCTTGATGGAGTCTGCTCTGTCTGAAAGGGGCCTTAGTGTTAATGTGGTTACACCCTTCAAGCACCTGGAATGATACATTATTTAGATTCAGTTCTATTGCCAGATTAAAGTTAACCTGTTGCTTTATTCCTGCCAAGGCAAAACATAGGTTCCCTTTCAGACAACCCTAGTATGAGGGTCAGATATTGTTGGTCAGATTGGGTGACAATCATCCAATAGTCTTTGGGTGGCATAACACATATGGCAAACGTTTCTGTAGTTTGGCTTTGTTGACTGTAATTAGTTATATGAACTTCACATGTCTAGCATACATTGGAGCCAGTATACAGAAATACCTTTACATCCTACCTCCGCAAAGATCTGTGGGGCAAATCAGGACCTGATTCCTGATTAGGTCAGCTAGTACATTTGATGATGAGCATCCTTCACTGCTTAGAAAGTCACTTACTTGCATGAAGAACGCTGTTTCAGATTCTCGGGCAACATAAGCAGTAAAGCTCATGAACGAGGATAACAGAGAATGAGCAGTTGCTGCAAATGTAGTACTTTATTTTCTGCCTTGACCTTGCACTGGTGTGCATGTGCATTGTGTAATAGGATACAGCTTATATATGGGTAGATGAAGATAAGAAAGTGAACACAAAAGTATTGTGTGCCTACAAAATGTGGAAATGTCAAAATATTTAATGCGTACTATAAAACTGGCTTCTGATATTTTTATGTGTTCCGCTTAATCTTTTTTTCAATCAGTTGAGTACAGTGTGTCTGCTTCCAGCTGGAATATACCTACCCAGACTAAAAAGAAAAGCCCATAAAATGGAACTCGATAATCTGGTTTCCTTAATTGTTGGTAGTGTGATCTCCCTGTGTGTGATTTATACACCTCTCTGTTTGTGTGAGGAATCCCCCAGCACATTATCACCAAAGCTGGCAGAAAAGCACAGCAGACTGAGTACTAATGACTAGAACACCTGAATTTGTCACACACCACATTCTACCCCAACACAAACCACTCATTCTTCATATTGTCTTCTTACAGGGGCCAATTGGAGAAAGGGGAACACAAGGTGACCTGGTAGGTAAACCTCAAAGCTGCTGCCTGACACCATTTTGTTCAGCATTGCTATAGAAGCTATATCATTTTGTGCTAATCAGAACTCCAGATGAACATTTAAATTCACACTTGCTTGTTTACTGGGTTTATCTGTCAAATTATATATTTGGTTCATCTATGGCCACTCTCACTAGAGAGAAGTTGATCCTAACAATTGACTTTTCTTGAATGGGAATGTTGGAAATTTTTCATTTGATCAATGCTGCAGCACTGATCAATGTGTTCTGACAGCAGAGGAGTCCTCCTGCTAGAATACAATTGCGAAGTGGGAGGATTCCTTCATCTACCTTGAATGTGTAGATGGGGGAATTGGCATGTTCTTTTTTGATCAGCCAGCTGGCTAATCCAAAAAAAAATCTATGGCTAGTCTAAAGGGGTTGTAAAGTCTCAGGGTTTTTAACCTGAATGCATTTCATGCATTCAGGTGAAAAAACCTTCTGTGCTGGAGCCCCTCCCCCCCACCCCTTTTTCTTACCTGAACCCGATCTCTCCAGCGACGAGCACAAGCCCAGCAGCTCCAGCCGATGTCTCGGGTCCTCATTGGATAGATTGATAGCAGTAGAAGCTATTGGCTTCCGCTGCTGTCAATCAAATCCAGTGACACAGGGGAGGGACCTGCTGTCTGTGTCAATGGATGCAGCAGCAGGACTCGGGAGCGTGCCCACACAAGTGACCCCATGGAATGCGGCTCTCCATGGGGGGCACTCGATGAAGGGATGAAGGGGAGGAGCTCCGCTGGGGGACCCCAGAAAAGGAGGATCGAGGCCGCTCTGTGCAAAACCCTTGCACAGAGCAAGTAAGTATAACATGTTTGTTATTAAAAAAAAAAAAAAAAAAAAAAAACACAAAGCTTTACAATCACTTTAAGGGCTCTTTCACACCATTTGCAGATACTGGTGTTTTTCTGCACTAGGAAAATGCAGGTTTTCTATGTGCCTTGTTCACACCAAAATGCAGGGGTGATGTGTGGTGCGGAACTATGCAGCATGTCTGCAGTTTTCCACACCTAAACTGAAGGAAACTTGGAACAGTGCTCTGCAATTCATGTGACAGGCAGTGGAGAGAAGAGCAAAGTGATGCCTTGTGTCCTGACAGCACTGCTGCAGATAAGAGGGTGCAGAGGAAAGAAGCAGGTAGTGGACAGGTGGGGGCAATTGGTGTGGCAGGGGAGGAGGGGGAGCAGTTACAAGAATCCATCTCTTGTGTGTCTCTCTCTGCAGCTGCTTCTCCACCTCTGCCTCCCACCAGCTATGAGCAGCTGCAGGGAGAGACACACAGGAGATTGATTCTTTTAACTGCTCCCCCTCTTCCCCTGCTGCACCGATCATCCCCTTCTGTCCACCATCCAATCCATTTCTTCCTGCTGAACACCCCCCAGCCCCATCCTTTTTTGATCAAATACAGTGAGCGACTGGTACTGATCACTCACTCTATTCATTCCTAACTGAAGCATAATAAACATTTTTTACTGTGCTGCGGTATGAACAGGAGCTTCTGTATAGAGCCTCCTGCTCATTCATTCTGAAGTGCAGCTGAGGCTGCAGAGAAAAGGGTTGAGGGTCTGTTTAGACCCCTGATATTTCACCAAAGACCCTCCCCCCCCAAAAAAAAAAGTATTATGAAAAGTTGTAAATAAAAATCTAACTCATTAAAAAAATAAGAAAAAGATTGTAAAACATCATTAAAAAAGTGTAAGGCCTAATTTAGGGGGAGGCAAAAATGTGCGGTTGAGCTGCGTTTTTGCTGCCCACTAAATGGCCCAACTTTAGCTGCAACAGACGGGGGTGTTTACATGCTGTGGGCTTGATGCCGTGGCAATGTTGCCCTGACACTACACATTGAAGTCAATGGGAACCTTCATCGCAGATTGGGCTTGAGAGGCAAGGAAGATTTAGACTTATGTCTAAGGACTCGTTCACACCACCTGCATAGAGCTGCAGGTCTCTGCAAGACACACAGAAAACTATTTTTTCTATGTGTCTTGTTCACAGCAATACGCAGGTGTGATATCCCGCGTGCATTTTTTCCCTCACAGCTCCACACTAGAACAACAACTGGACAAAACTGCCAGCCCTGCTCTTCATGACCCCGTATGACAGGAAGTGGGAGGGCAAGCAGAGGGGTGCTCTGTGTCTATACTGCCTGTCTACTTTCCCTCATTCTGCTGCTCAAGTACGTCTGGTGCAAGGGGAATGTTGCCAGGCACTGATGGAGGAGGACAGAATGGGGGGGACAGAATGGCGGCACAGATGAGGAGACATAAAGGGTTAAAAGCGCTGCTGCCGAAGCGCTTTGCAGGCGCTTCGGCAGCTGTGCCCATTCATTTCAATGGCAGGGGTGGTGGAGGAGTGGTGTATACAGCGCTCCCGCAGCGCCCGAAAGATGCTGCTTGCAGGACTTTTTCTAAGTCCTGAAAGCACTCGGGCTCTCACACTGGGGCTGCAGGGGAAGTGCTTTACAGGCACTTCTTTTAGCCCTTTTGCACCTGAAAAACACCCCAGTGTGAAATTAGCCTAAACATACAGTATATCTATGCTTGGAGCTCCACTTTGGCAGTTTAATAAAATACACATTTTCTTGCTTTTTCAGGGACTACCTGGGCCTAGGGTAAGTAAAGTTTAATTATAGGAATTACTTGATATTATTTTTTTTAGATGCTATTTAATATGAAACTGATTTTTTTTTTTTTTTTACTGATCAAATTACTAGAGAAATATATTAACAATATATTTTTTTTAGGGCCCTCCTGGTCCTCGTGGAAAGCCTGGACCTCCTGTAAGTATAAGGGAATAGCAGATTTTATAAAGACATATTTTGGTGATGTTGCAAAAAAAAAAAAATAAAAGCCTTTCTTCAAGTTGTTTCACTATGCACCTTGATCTAAAGTGTATGCGATCACAAAAGCAGAAAAATGTCTAGTGAAAAGGGTTCATCTCAGATAAAAGATGTCCATTCTCTGACCTTAGCTTAAAACTGGAACCGGATAGAAGCAGAAGGTGTTATACATATCTTCCTGACAAACAGCTTTGTTTGCTAGTGCAGGAGATCTAACCACACGTCACCTAATGAACTTTAAAGAAACAATTTACTTTAGTGGGGGAGACTCTGCATGTGACATGTGTTCATGCTGGTGACCAATTGGGGGAGATTTACTAAAACTGGAGTGCAAAATCTGGTGCAGCTGTGCATGGTAGCCAATCAACTTCTAACATCAGCTTGTTTAATTAAGCTTTGACAATAAGCCCACGTTCACATCAGGCCGATTCCCAAAAGTAGTTCCTGTACTACTTTTTGGCAACTTTGGGGGCGATTCGAATAGACATCTGTGCATGAACCCCTCACAGATGTCTGTCAAATCGCCCCCGAAGTCGGACTGCATTGCCAGTTTGAAATCGTGCAAGTTCAGCTGAACTCGCACAATTTCAAACCCGCAGTCAGTGTGAACCTGGGCTTAAACCTGGAAGTTGATAAGTTTCTGTGCAGAGATGCACCAGATTTTGCACTCTCCAGTTTTAGTAAATCAATGCTATTGCATCATATATTTAAATGTTGTTTTCATATAAACTTCAACAAGATTGTGAGTAAAGAACATACAAGGAACATACAAGAGTGTAAACATTGTCATGCCAAGACTGGTCAAATACTAAATAGAAACACTGATAAAAAATGGAGGTACATTTGAGGTATACAATATGTTGACTGGTGCACCCACTGGAACAAATGACACACACATTTTCTGATATATTTTCTAGTTAGTCTACGCCTTCTCATGTAAAGTAACACTAAACACGCAGAGAACATTAGAGAGGATTAAAGAAAATAGTGATGAATTATAGAAACACCAGTGGGAAGGCATTGTACAGTTGTACTACATTCCTATCACTTATTATGTGGTTTTAGAATGTCGTCCTAAGTGGGAATGTCAGCTAGCAATTGAGGTTTGAAAGGCAATAAACACAAGTAGTGTTATTAACCCTTGTCCTTGAGGTCTACTGGTAATGATACACTTGGTTTGCTGTGGTGTTAAACATAAAGCCTTTGATGTAAGGTCTTTCCTGAAGTCTGACCATATAGCTATATGCCATATTCCCCATCCACTTATGACGTATATAACTATAACCCATCTCTGAAAAATTCTCATACCACTGAGCTCATAGTTGCAGTTCTGTGATTTATAAGTTGTTGGCAATTTAAGACTAGGCTTGTCACCTTAATTCATGCTTACATTAGAAGTATTTCTGCATAGGGCACCCGTGTGAAGATGGCCTGTGTGGTCCTTGTTTTTAAAAGTCACATTTCTTGTGATATCATTGATCATAAATTTTCCTGTTTTCTCTTGCAGGGACCACCAGGGTTTCTGGAAGCATTTGTAAGTAATCTGAGTTGCAGATTTTTTTTTTTGTTTTTGTGGCTACAATAATGAAATATTGTTTTTTTTACGTCAACTCTATAATATTATTATTATGCAGGATTTATATAGCGCCAACAGTTTATGCAGCCCATTACAATATAAAAGGGAGACAGTAAAGTTACAACACACTAAAATACAAGAGGGTTAAGAAGGCCCTGCTAATAAGAGCTTACAGTCTAATAGGGTAGGGCAAGTGGTACAGAAAAGCGTGGCAATTGGGAGCCATAGGGATTTGTGGAAAGAGGTATCAGACAGTGAGCAGTTGGTAAGGTAGCTGAGTCTGGCAGTAGCATTCATGATAGACTGAAGAGGGGATGAAGGGGCCTTGCAGCTTATGCATGCGTTTCCAAATGTGTGCTAACTAAACCCCTGTTTTTAACACATACTGTTGGACAGGTTAATTCGGTTGGTAAGCAGACTGGTGAGTTGAGCTGGGAATTTTCTCTGTTTTTTTTTTTTCTGGTCTTTCATGCATTGCCCTTCCATGTGCTCCTTGCTGTGAAGACTAGTTATAGGTGGGGGCAGGGGCCATCTGTTTGGCCTATGAGGAGGGAGTTGCAATAGTCAAGGTGAGAGAAAACAAGGAAGTGAATGAGTAGCTTGGTGGTTTCATTAGTTAAAAATGGGCGAATCTTAGAGTTGTTACCAAGGTGAAGTCTACAAACTTTTGACAGTGAGGATTTGGGGCTGAAAGGATCGGTCAGAGCCTAGAATTACACCTAGTACCCTGGTGTGAAGGGAGGGGTGGCTGGTTGCATTATTGACCTTGTAGTAAAAGCAACTGAGGGGGACATGGGCAGGGGGGAAATATATAAATATCAGCTCGGTTTTAGAGAGATTTAGTTTAACTACTTGCGGACCTCCCAGTCAGTTTTACTGCTACAGGGCGGAAGCTGTGCGCTGGATCATGTATATATACGTGATCCCGCACTTCTGGGTAGGGGGCACACATAGACGCCACTGGCGGCTCGCTCCTGCTGTTACACACAGCGGAAGCCAATCGGTGGGTGCTGAGTACTCGAGGTCTGCCAATCGTCAGGCAGAGACACAGAACTGCAATCTGCCTATGTAAACAAGGCAGATCGCTGTTCTAACAGGGGGAAGGGATGGCGTTTGTGTCCCTGCAAAGCTGGGAAAAAATGTAATCTCTTCCCCTTTTAAAAGCACCTCACACAGTTAACATAAACACTGGCTTAGCACATCATTAACTCTTTGATCGCCCCTGATTTCAACCCCTTCCCAGCCATGAGAGGTTATCAAGTGACCAAGGGAGGAGGTGTACAGTTGTGCTCATAAGTTTACATACCCTGGCAGAATTTAATTTCTTGGCAATTTTTCATAGAATATGAATGATAACACAAAAATATTTCTTTCACTCATGGTTAGTGTTTGGCTGAAGCCATTTATTATCAATCAACTATGTTTACACTCCTTAAATCATATTGACAACAAACTACCCAAATGACCCTGATCAAGATTTTACATACCCCAGTTCTTAATGCCATGTATTGCCCCCTTTAACATCAATGACAGCTTGAAGTCGTTTGTGGCATTTGTGAATGAGGCTCTTTATCTTCTCAGATGGTAAAGCTGCCCATTCCTCGTGGCAAAAAGCCTCCAGTTCCTGTAAATTCTTGGGCTGTCTTGCATGAACTGCACGTTTGAGATCTCCCCAGAGTGGCTCAATGATATTGAGGTCAGGAGACTGAGATGGCCACTCCAGAACCTTCACTTTATTCTGCTGTAGCCAATGACAGGTCAACTTGGCCTTGTGTTTTGGATCCTTGTCATGTTGGAAAGTCCAAGTACATCCCATGCGCAGCTTCCTGGCTGATGAATGTTAATGTTCCTCCAGTATTTTTTGACAACATACTGCATTCATCTTGCCAACAATTTTGACCAAATTTCCTGTGCCTTTGTAGCTCACACATCCCCAAAACATCAGCGATCCACCTCCGTACCTTTCATCAGGGCTCAAAATTTCAAGTCCCGAGCTACTAGCCAGGCCTTAAGAGTTACTTGCCACCAGTTGCCCCACCCAAACCCTACCTTGCCCTGCCCCCTAATTCCGCCCCTAAACACGCCCTCGTAAATTATCTCATGAAATGCTTTATTCAGTATTGGGTTTTGTTTTGCCTCTACCTCCAACGCCTCCCCCAGTACACCTCTACCCCTAATTCCTCTTCCCAGCATATCTCTGCCTCCAATGCCGCCCCCCCATTTGTGCTTTTAATGACCCCCCCACAGCACACCACATCCTCTGACCTCCTCTCTCCAGAACACCTATGCCTCCAATCTCCCCCCCAATCTAGCACATCTATGCTTTCAATATTCTCCCCAATCGATCATACCTATGCCTCCAATCCCCCCTAATCCATCATACCTATGCCTCCAATTCCACCACCACTCCCCTCCAATCTATCATACCATATGATAGATTGGGGGGAGGGGTGGAATTGGAGGCATAGGTGGGGGGGAGATTCATAGTAGGTGAGGTTGAACAAAAGACACAAGTCCATCAAGTCCAACCTATGTGTGTGATTATATGTCAGTATTACATTGTATATCCCTGTATGTTATGGTCATTCAGGTGCTTATCTAATAGTTTCTTGCAACTATCGATGCCCCCCGCTGAGACCACCGCCTGTGGAAGGGAATTCCACATCCTTGCCGCTCTTTCAGTAAAGAACTCTCTACGTAGTTTAAGGTTAAACCTCCTTTCTTTTAATTTTAATGAGTGGCCACGAGTTTTGTTAAACTCTCTTCTGCGAAAAAGTTTTATTCCTATTGTGGGGTCACCAGTACGGTATTTTTATATTGAAATCATATCCCCTCTCCAAGCGTCTCTTCACCAGAGAGAATAAGTTCAGTGCTCGCAACCTTTCCTCATAACTAATATCCTCCAGACCCTTTATTAGCTTTGTTGCCCTTCTTTGTACTTGCTCCAATTACAGTACATCCTTCCTGAGGACTGGTGCCCAGAACTGGACAGCATACTCTAGGTGCGGCCGGACCAGAGTCTTGTGGAGTGGGAGAATTATCGTTTTATCTCTGGAGTTGATCCCCTTTTTAATGCATGCCAATATTTTGTTTGCTTTGTTAGCAGCAGCTTGGCATTGCATGCCATTGCTGAGCCTATCATCTACTAGGACCCCCGGGTCCTTTTCCATCCTAGATTCCCCCAGAGGTTCTCCCCCCAGTGTATAGATTGCATTCATATTTTTGCCACCCAAATGCATTATTTTACATTTTTCTACATTAAACCTCATTTGCCATGTAGTTGCCCACCCCATTAATTTGTTCAGATCTTTTTGCAAGGTTTCCACATCCTCCGGAGAAGTTTTTGCCCTGCTTAGCTTAGTATCGTCTGCAAATACAGAGATTGAACCATTTACCACATCCTCCAGGTCATTTATGAACGAATTAAACAGGATTGGTCCCAGCGCAGAACCCTGGGGGACCCCACTACCCACCCCTGACCATTCCGAATACTTCCCATTTATCACCACCCTCTGAACTCGCCCTTGTAGCCAGTTTTCAATCCATGCACTCACCCTATGGTCCATGCCAACGGACCTTATTTTCTACAGTAAATGTTTATGGGGAACTATTTGCAAAATCCAGATACACCACGTCTACGGGCCTTCCTTTATCTAGCTGGCAACTCGCCTCCTCATAGAAGGTTAGTAGATTGGTTTGGCAAGAACGATTCTTCATGAATCCATGCTGATTACAGCTAATGATACCGTTCTCATTACTAAAATCTTGTATATAGTCCTTTATCATCCCCTCCAAGAGTTTACATACTATTGATGTTAGGCTAACTGGTCTAAATATTGGAGGCACAGATATGATTCAGACCCCCAATTCCACCCACCCCACCTCAATCCATGATATCTATGCCTCCAATTACCCCCCCCCTCCCCAATCCAGCACATGCTTGCTCTCAATACCACCAATCCCCCCCCCCCCCAGCACACATCTTGTTTAATCCCCCATTGTCCCAATGCCTCCAGCACACTGTCATATTTACCATTCTGCAGCCACTGGGGTTATTCATCACTGTGCACGCTGAGGGCAGACCAAAGTGGTTTGAGCCTGCCCACTTAGGAAGTACAGAAGCGGAGAGGGACGGTCCCAGGCGGCTCTTTAATGCCTATTGAACAGCACACACTGTGTGCCTGGGCGGGGATGTGCAGGAGGGAGGCAGAGAGGGGCGGTCCTAGGTGGCTCTTTCATGCCTATTGAATAGCACGCTCTGCGAGCCTGGACGGGGATGTGTGGCAGAGGGGCGGTCCTGTGCATGTATTGAAATAACCTTGCTGCAAGCCTGTACATGGCAGGGTGGGGGCACTGGATATACATTCCTGGGATAGCACAGCCCTGTCTGTGATTGGCCACAGCCAAAGTCGCCTGGCCTGGAGGCGACTTGAAGTCGCGTTGTAATTTGCTAAAGTCGCGCTGAAGTCGCCGTACAAAGACGCGCTGAAATCGTGTTGCCCCTGTGTGAACCGAGCCTAACCACGAGTGAAAAAAATGTTTTTGTGTTATTCATATTCTCTGAAAAATGTCTAAGAAATCATAAATTCTGCCAGGGTATGTAAACTTATGAGCACAACTGTAGATAGAGAAGAGGTCCAAGAACACTTTACATACAGTGGGGAAAATAATTATTTGATCCCCTGCAGATTTTGTAGATTTGCCCAATTACAAAGAAATGAAGGGTCTATAATTGTTATCATAGGTGTATTTTAACCTCTTGCTTACTGGGCACTTAACCCCCCCCCCCCCCCCCCTCCTGCCCAGACCAATTTTTAGCTTTCTGTGCTCTCACACTTTGAATGAAAATTGTGCAGTCATGCTACACTGTACTCAAATGAAATTTTTATACTTTTTTTCCACACAGATGGAGCTTTCTTTTGGTGGTATTTAATCACCACTTGGGTTTTTAGTTTTTGCTAAAAACAAACAAAAAAAAAGACAAATTTAAAAAAAAAAAAAAAAAAGTTTCATAGTTTGTTATAACATTTTGCAAATGGGTAATTTTTCTACTTCATTGATATTAGCTGATGAGGCTGCACTGTTTGGTTGCACTAATAGGTACAGATAAGGCGAAGCTGATAGGCACAGATAAGACGGCACTGATGGGCCCTGATGGATGGCACTAATGGGCACTGGTAGGTGGTATTGATAGGCAGTACTGGTGATGAGGCACTGATTGGTGACATTTATAAGTGGCACTGATGGGTGGTACTGTGGGCACTGATAGGTGGTGCTGGTGGGCACAGAAGCCTCTGCAGAGGCGCAACACGATCAGGATGGATGTCCCTCTCACAGCCACCGGAGATCAGCTTTTTTTTCACGTGAGGAGAAAGAATAGCCGATTACCGGCTCTGTTTGCATCACATGATCAGCTGTCATTGGCTGACAGCTGATCACATGGTAAGGGGTCAGGATCGACCCGAGACTCGGCTGATCACAGAGAGTGCCGCGCACGCCTTGTAAGTGGCGTGCAGGCCTCTGGAGCACGGGAGGACGTCTACAGATGCCCTCCTGGCAAATTAAGTCCACCCTGTAGCCGTCTTTCGGCTATACCGCGGACGGAAGGTGGTTAAATGATAGAGTCAGATTATTAACCTAAAATCCAGGAAAAAAAAACACATGATACATATGTTATAAATTAAGTTGCAGTTCAGTGAGTAAAATAAGTATTTGATCCCCTACCAACCAACAATAATTCTGGCTCCCACAGACTGGCTACAGCATGTGGTACACAGATTAGTCCTGTCCATTTAAAGCAGAGTTCCACTCAGCTTTGTGTTTATTAAAAGCCAGCAGCTACAAGTGTATACAGTGCAATTACAGATGTACACAAACTCAGTAACCCTATAGTCTTATAGCAAGGTGCTATACAGATTAAAAAGTGGATGATAATGCATAAAATCCATAATAAAAGTTTTGGCACAAAATGCAGCTCCACCAAGAGATGAGAACAATTCTATTGAAAGACAACAAGGGACAGAGGGGGGCGCCACTAAGTGCAGCATTAAAAACATTAGGCAGCTAAATGTGCACTCACATAAATCCAGAAGAAGGATGGGAAGTGTTATCATAATGGGGGATTGTAACTATCCAGACATAGACTGGGTGGAGGGAACCGCGCATTCATCCAAAGCTCGCCAGTTCCTAAATGTCTTGCAGGACAATTTTATGGGTCAGATGGTAGACGCACAAACTAGAAATAAAGCTTTACTGGATCTACTGATTACCAACAATACAGACCTGATCACGGATGTGGAAATACAGGGCAATTTAGGTAACAGCGATCACAGGTCAATTGGCTTCAGTATAAATCACACAAATTGGAAACATAAGGGGAATACAAAGACACTGAATTTCAAAAGAGCCAACTTCCCTAAACTTTGAGCCTTGTTAGAAGGCATAAATTGGGATAAAATCTTAGGAACAAAGAACACGGAGGAGAGATGGGTTTGCTTCAAGAGCATATTAAATAAGGGCATTAATCAATGCATCCCATTGGGTAATAAATTTAAAAGAGCAAACAAAAGTCCTGGATGGCTTAACTCCAATGTAAAAATGCATATAAAAGCAAAGGAGAAGGCCTTCAAAGAATGCAACAAGAAATGTAAGGGTGTAATAAGGACGGCTAAGATAGAACTTGAAAGACACATAGCGGAGGAGAACAAAAAAAATTCTTTAAGTATGTAAACATACTTCAGTATGTTCAGGGGGGCTTCAGTAACCAAAACTGCAGTGTTTATCCTCATGACACATCACAGGAAGCACCTCCATCTCCAAGGGTACTTAAAGAGGAGTTCCACCCAGGGGCTCCATTAAAAAAAAAAAAAAAAATTAAAAGTCAGCAGCTACAAATACTGCAGCTGCTGACTTTTAATTGGACACTTACCTGTCCCTGGGTCCAGCGATGCGGGGGATCGAAGCCCCGCTTGTCCCCCCCCTCCGCTCGTCGGCGCCGGCATTTCAACTGTGGGCGCCGGGCTGTGGCTTCACAGCCTGGCACCCACTGCGCATGCACGAGCGGCACCACGCGCCGTGATTGGCCGCTCAATCACCTGGGACCTGTAATGGGTCCCAGATGATTGACAGGAGGGAGGGGAGCAGAGCCGAGCCCTTCCTGTGCCTGGGGGGAAGTGATGTCACCAGCCCAGGCAAAGGAAGAGGCAGACTACGAGGGACCACCTAGCAACAGGCATTTAGAGGTAAGTAAAAAAAAAAAAATTCAAATGTTTTTTTGTTTTTTGTTTTTTTTACAATTTTTCAGGTATTTTTGTTTTTTTGAGTGGAACCCCACTTTAAGGAACTCAGTCAAGTAATTGCCAGACCATTGTTCCTAATTTTTACTGACAGTCTACTGACTGGAATGGTACCAGGTGATTGGAGAAAAGCCAATGTAGAACCAATATTTAAAAAGGGCTCAAAATACATCCCTGGGAATTACAGACCAGTTAGCCTAACATCAATAGTATGCAAGCTCTTGGAGGGGATGATCAGGGACTATATACAAGATTTTAGTAATAAGAACGGTATCATTAGCAGTAATCAGCATAGATTCATGAAGAATTGTTCTTGCCATACCAATCTATTAACATTTTATGAGGAGGTGAGTTGCCATCTAGATAAAGGAAGGCCCGTAGACGTGGTGTATCTGGATTTTGCAAAAGCATTTGACACAGTTCCCCATAAACGTTTACTGTACAAAATAAGGTCCGTTGGCAAGGACCATAGGGTGAGTACATGGATTGAAAACTGGCTACAAGGGCATCTTCAGAGGGTGGTGATAAATGGGGAATACTCGGAATTGTCAGGGGTGGGTAGTGGGGTCCCCCAGGGTTCTGTGCTGGGACCAATCCTATTTAATTTGTTCATAAACGACCTGAAGGATGGGGTAAATAGTTCAATCTCTGTATTTGTGGACGATACTAAGCTAAGCAGGGCAATAACTTCTCCGCAGGATGTGGAAACCTTGCAAAAAGATCTGAACAAATTAATGGGGTAGGCAACTACATGGCAAATGAGGTTCAATGTAGAAAAATGTAAAATAATGCATTTGGGTGACAAAAATATGAATGCAATCTATACACTGGGGGGGAGAACCTCTGGGCGAATCTAGGATGGAAAAGGACCTGGGGGTCCTAGTAGATGATGGACTCAGCAATGGCATGCAATGCCAAGCTGCTGCTAACAAAGCAAACAGAATATTGGCATGCATTAAAAATGGGATCAACTCCAGAGATAAAGCGATAATTCTCCTGCTCTACAAGACTCTGGTCCGGCCTCACCTGGAGTATGCTGTCCAGTTCTGGGCACCAGTCCTCAGGAAGGATGTGCTGGAAATGGAGCGAGTACAAAGAAGGGCAACAAAGCTAATAAAGGGTCTGGAGGATATTAGTTATGAGGAAAGGTTGCGAGCACTGAACTTATTCTCTCTGGAGAAGAGACGCTTGGGAGGGGATATGATTTCAATATGCAAATACCATGCTGGTGCCGCTACAATAGGGAGAAAACTTTTTCGCAGAAGGGAGTTTAACAAGACTCATGGCCACTCATTAAAATTAGAAGAAAAGAGGTTTAACCTTAAACTACGTAGAGGGTTCTTTACTGTAAGAGCGGTAAGGATGTGGAATTCCCTTCCACAGGCGGTGGTCTCAGCGGGGGGCATTGATAGTTTCAAGAAACTATTAGATAAGCACCTGAACGACTGCAACATACAGGGATATACAATGTGATACTGACATATAATCACACACATAGGTTGGACTTGATGGACATGCGTCTTTTTTCAACTTCACCTACTATGTAACTAAGGAAGCGACGTCACGTCGAGGATTGTCACCCAGGCATGACATCACTTCCTCTTTTGTGCTCCGTGGTGGTTCCAGATGTCCTTCCACCACAGCTGACTAGTCATCATAACACCCAGGAAACCAAGTGTAGTTTTTTTTTTTTTTTTTTTCAATCACCACCAGGGACCATACTTGCAGGAATGGTGTGTGTCCTGTGTGCTGGTGGCTGCTCTGTTCTCTGGAATATCCGGGGAGCAGAAAGCATAAGCTTTCAGAGAACAGAGCAGCCCCTGGTGCATAGGACAGTCGTCATCCATTGAAGCACTGTCCTTGGTGCTGATTACAAAAAAAATGATATCGCTAAACTTCAGCTTTAACTCCCTGCCAGGTAATATTTGTAGTCCTCTCTAACAGTCCCTTGTTTCTGGAAAGGAAAACATGGAAAGTGCTGATCCATGATTTTTTTTTTTGTGTTTGGTAGTCACACAAGAGACCTTGTAAAGTAGACATTGGTATATCCAGAAAGGTAACTGATGGGGCCCCATAGCAAGGCCAATAAGTGTCCACCCCCCCATCCTTATAACCTCTTTAGGGAATTTCTCTCATAGTACAAAATTCTAATTACTTTTATATCAGTTCTATACAGCAGTGTTTCTTAACCTTTTTACGGTCAAGGCACCCTTTAAAATTATGGATAGTTTCAAGACACCCCATTCTAAAAGGTAAAAAACTATTCTAATAGTTGTACATAATGTGGCAGCATTGACACACATAGGACACCCAACATTTGAGGTGATTTGTTTTTTCAAAGCAAATACATATTTGCACACTGGTACTGACTACTATTCCACTGTTTCACCTCTCCCTCAGTTTCTCTCCCTCACTCAGCTAATGTCACCCCAGTGTTGATGGAAAGGGGCAGGGGAGGATCAAACAAAGAAGCTGTGCAGGCTTAATACCCTTCTTATCAACACTGATGACATCACTGGTTGTTAGGACGCCGTTAGCTGGAAGGTTGTAATGATGCACAATAAAAACCTGTGGCTTTGTGCAACTAACTGACTAGTATTCCAATGTTTCTCTTCTCCCTCAGTTTTTCTCCATCACTCAGCTAATGTGACCCCAGTGCTGATGGAGAGGGGCGGGGGAGTCAAACAAGGATGCTATGCAGGCGACTGAGCTACCCCCTATCAGCTGATGACATTAGCATGCCGGCAGCTAGAAGGTTGTAATGGTGCACAATGAAAACCTGTGACTTAGTGTAACTAAAAGACAGCCTTCATCCACACGCTGGCTTGTATACATTTTTGGGCAATGTTTAGGAATTTTGCCAAGGCACCCTGGTTGAAAAAGGCTGCTATAGGGGCTTTCACAATATAGATACATTCATTTTATATAAAACGTAGTGCCAACTATTGCTGCTATCTGCATACAGTATATCACTGTGCAGCCAGATATCACTGGGCCCTCTATGCTTTTATACAGTTTACATATAGTAATGGTCTAATCAGCAAAGCTCAAGCTCCTTGCTGAATTGAGAGCTATAGCTGTAACTCAGCAGGGAGTGGACCTCTGCTGGGAAAACTGCTTTCAGACAGAGAGCAAGGGTCCTCTCTGTAGCATGCTGGCAGGGAACAGGCTTTTCTAATCAGGGTGTGGCTGCTTCGTAAAGAAAACTGAAGAACTGTATTGGCTGCTTACTCATGCAGACTGTACTTATTCTGTTTTGATGCACCTGGAATTTATTTAGTTAAACTTAGACCCCTTTTACACTGGAGCGTTTTTCAGGCGCTACAGCGCTAAAAATTGCACCTGCATAGTGCCTGAAAAATGAGGCTCCATTCACTCCAGTGTGAAAGCCCAAGGGCTTTCACACTGGAGCGGTGCGCTGGCAGGGCGTCACAAAAAGTCCTGACAGCAGCTTCTTTGGAGCGGTGAACTCACCGCTGCTCCCCATTGAAATCAATGGGGCAGCGCTGCAAATCCGCCGGCAAAATACTGCTCCGGTGGCGTTTTGCGGGCGGATATAACACCTTTTCAGCCGCTAGCGAGGGGTTAAAAGCGCCGCTGAAACTACGTTAAAGCTGCACATATGGTCAGTTATAAGAACACACAATTGATGGTTTGACAGTTTGGTTGATAACACAAGCTATGTGACGGTTACATTCCTGGCACATGTCGGGAATGTACTGTAACTGTTTTTTGAAACTGTTAAATGTTAAATTTATGGGTTTCGTTCTGCTTTAAGTCTGTGGGGCGTGCAGACAACTGTTAGGCAATTATTTAATGGGCTTAGTTAGATCTTTGATCCAGCAGAGGTCATAGTCTAGATAGCCATGACCGGATCTTAAAATCATGTTATTTAATTCTAATACATGCACCTGTGACATTACCCAATCTTTCTTGCCAAGAGACTGTGTTAGAATGGCATTGAATTTAACGTGTGCTAAAGCATTTGCTAACTGATAAATCAATGGGGTTGTTAACTAAAGGCATTAATAGCTCTCTCTCCCCTAACCCCCCCACCGCGGTCCAGGACTTACCCGCTCGAGTGGCAGGGCTGTGGTGTCCTCTCCTAGAGTGTGGGCAGCGGCGGCTCTGGTGTCCGCTCCTCAAGCTTCCTCTGCCGTGTGTCTCCTCTTCTGCTAAAGCGCCTGACGATTTGGCCAATCATGAAACAGGTCTCACGACCTGCCTCCTGATTGGCGGGGGGAAACTTTAGTGTCAAAATTGATTCGCTATCATCACACAACAGGGTGGAATCGAAGCGCAGTGCTCAGTGTCCCGAGATCACCCTTTTTTGCAAACATATTAGAGCCTCTGGCTCTAATTAGGTGCTTTAAAAAAAAAAAAAAAAACAAACACTCTATGGACGGGCCATCACTGCTCAGAACTAGAGCAACTGCGCTTCCAGTGCACAGTATATTTGCCTTTAGTAAATCAACCTCAGTGTATGCTGGCTCAGGGGTGGAGAGCATGGGGTTCTGCCTAGCTGGGCTGTTCCACTCAGAGCTTGACTTTTTTGGTAATGTAAAGCTGATGTACAAAGCAACTAATTGACAGTATTCATTGGTTTGAAACAGAATGTTTATTTCTAATTGGTTACTGCACTTCACGGTTTCCTGTGAAAAATAAAAGCATGACGCTGCAAGTATTTTTGTTAGTTTTATTCATTCTGTTGTGGGGAAAGATTGCCATAATTCCTAATCACAACTAGTAAAAAAAAAAAAACATTTTACTTGCCACTACAAATATTAAAAGTGGGGTCACAATGTAAACTTTAAACTATGTTTCAACATTTATTTTGCTTTTCAGAGGACAGAAGACATTAGTGAAAATTACCAAGCCCTTATGGACTCCAATGGACCGGTACGTGCATCTTTTCTAATTGCCATTGATACTCCTATACTGCCTGAGTGGTCATGGGCCTACAACAATCAAAGCCCATCACTCACTTGGATTCAGTGAAAGCTCCAGGCAAACAGCTACCTGTATATGTGGGACTGTTTTACCTGCCAAAGGATTTGTTATTCTATTCAGTTTTGTGATTTATTACTAGAATTTAACATTCTGTTTTTGGTGATTAGTTCCTTCATTCTAACACTGAATTTATCAGTTTCTAAAACATATTAGACAACCATACCGGTTCTATAAAATTCACAGAAAAATATTTAAAAGTGAATCAAAATTGTGCTATATTCATTACCGGTATTTATAGATTCAAGGTAAATAGAAAATGATTGATGGCAGTGCAAAGTCCAAAATACATTCCCTAAAAAACTACATATACAGAAAAATAGCAGGTGGTCCTGCCAGAATTCCAGTGAGCTCCTAACTTACTGTGTTCCCCATCTCTGAAACTAGGGATGAGCGCAGATTTGTTCTTAACTCCCGCCTACTGCTGCCAGGGTATTTCCCACCCTCTTTAGCTGCATGAACACAAAGGAATGCTTGTAACATCATTGACCTGATAACCCAAATTCAGACCAAATCCACGCTCATACTTATCTGAAAACTAACCAGAGTTATCCACCCTGGCGACTTCTTTGGATACCGTGAGTGCCTAGTAAGAAACTATTGTTTCTTCAAAATTTGTTTAAATTTTTTTTGAACAAAAAAACAGCCAGTACATTTTGCTGAAAAGGAGTCCTCCTTCAGAGATGTGACAGAATCAGAAAGAAATGTTCTATATAGCCTGAGTTATGATTGGATTAGTTATCAGCATGACTTCAAAGACTAAAGACAGCCCCTACTAATAGCAAGACTCAGGATTAATATGCAGAAACACTTGACTGCCAAGCTTTAAAGGGATGTCAGTCCAGACCTCCTCCAGACTTGACCATCAATAATCCATAATAGGATATTGCATGGTGACAGAATTCTGTGTTGCACCAATGAACACCTTCATTGTGGGTCTAGTGGTGGCTGTGGTCAGAGAAAATACACCAGTGTGCCCTCTGTTGGTACATTAAAGTGAATTTAAACCCCCAAAAGTAAATTGGTTCTTCTTTAGCACTCCCACCCTCACCCTTCTACAAGAAAAATTGCTGGGAATTTTTTTTTTGCTATTTTTTTTTATTTTTTTATTTCATTTTTTTCGCCTTGCCCCACCACGCCAAGCCAGAATGATGCATGCCTGGTCCTGCATCCTCCTGGGATGCTTACATCACAACTCCCAGGAGGGTGCAGGATCAGCACACCGAGCGGCCGGGTGGCAGGTCTGGCATATCCTCAGAGTTGACTGTCCGCACCTGGAAGTGGCAGCCAGCTGAAGAGGACCAAGATGGCAGGGAGGGACCTGCGGTGTAGCTTCAGAATAGCAGATTGCAGTGGGACAACACTGGAATCGCTGTATGGGTGAGTATGTGATCTGAAGAGCACTACAGCACTGCAGTTGCGTGGATAAAAAAACATTTGTGGGGGAGGGGTACCGTTTAAATTTACTGATGTGTCAGGGAAAGCTGTACCCCTTGTTCTAGTAGCAAACCTGTTTATCTGCCTTCACCATTACAGGACCCCAATATCTTTCCATATTGCTCTGTGACTATTTTGCTTGCAATAAAATGAGACAGTTGACTACACTGGTTTTAACCTTAGTTGGTTGGGCAGTTCTGTCTGCCTAATCTATATCAGGATAGTTAAATTCCCCCATGATTAGAACATTGCCCTGCCTCCTCAACATCTCTGACTGTAAAAGAAGAGTGAGATTAGGTGGCCTATAGCATACCCCCACATTCAATTTACCATTTGTTTCATCCCTTTGAAGCTCCAGGCACAAAGACTCCACCTCCTCACTAGACCCATTAGCAATGTCATGCCTCATATTCAACATTAAATCACTGTTGACATACAGGCACACCCCTCTTTTACCTACCCTGTCCCTTGAATACAAGGCATACTCTTGGATAGTCCCTAGCCTGCCATGTGAGCTGTCTAACCAGGTTTCCGGTATTCCCATGAAGTCAAAGTCCTCCTTAAGTGTTAGAAGTTTTAGTTCCCCAATTTTATTAACCAGGCTTTTGGCATTAGTGTACATACCCTTTAAATGTGTAAAAGCATATATTATTTTACCTTTTGCACTTTAGGGAATGTGTACCCTTTTTTCCGAAAAGCATAAAAACTTTAAAATGTTTATTTCAGTCCTATCGAAGTACTGACTTTATGCTGGTGGACCACGGGGGAGAAATTTTCAAGACCCTACACTACCTCAGTAGCCTCATCCAAAGTATAAAGAACCCACTGGGCACAAGAGACAATCCTGCCCGAGTTTGCCGTGATCTGATGAATTGCCAACAAAAGATGGGAGATGGTAAGGAGATGTTTTTCATTTGATCTATTATAGTGCAGGGCTTAGATACATGGTGTAACTTTGGACTTTCTCAACAGGCACTTACTGGATTGACCCTAACGTTGGCTGTTCTTCTGATACAATTGAGGTCACCTGTAACTTCACACAAGGTGGTTACACATGTCTGAGACCTATAACTACATCCAAGGTAGGAGGTCATTGATTGGCATCTCCTGGATATCTTACACAAAACCATTTAGTGTGTATATACACACCCGTAAATACCTTTTTGACCAGAGCAGTTTTTACATTTCAGCTATAGTCCTATTGGTTTGGCAATATAGATATATAGGTTTATAATTATGCAAAAATGTACACCTTACTAATATATGCAAATATTTTCATTTTAAAATTGATTGAGTTTCTTTAACTGCAGTGGCAGCTGTTGCTAAAAATTTTTGGGGTGGCGCAAACAAACTGAAAAATACTGACCCCCCCCCATCAATTGCATCCTCACTGTGCCCATCATACGCAGCCACTTGTGCCCCATCATACGCAGCCACTTGTGCCCATCAAATGCAGCCAGGCTCCGCTGTCACTTCACTAACCCCCCCCCGGCCGGTCCGGCGGCACTTACCTCTCCTCTCCTGGAATGACGGGGCTCTCCTCGGCAGCTCTCCTCCTCGGCTGCTCTTCTCCTCTGTGGCTCTCGTCTCTTCCTCGGCGGCTCTCCTCGGCGGGAAGCGGCGGCTGCGACTCCTGCGTCTGCTAGTCTTCTCTTTGGCCAAAGCATTAGGCATCCACTAGGATCGCCTAATGCTTTGGCCAATCGGGAGACAGTTCTAACGGACCTGACTGCTGATTGGCAGGGAGGAACATTAGTGTGAAAATAGCGAAAATTAATTCACTATGCCACACAACAGGATGAGATCGGGACGCAGTATTCTGCACCCCGAGCCCACCCTATTTTGAAGCCTATTAGAGCCTCTGGCTCTAATCATGTGCTTCAAAATATACACACCCCGCCATAGTATTTCATGTGTCCGGCGTCCTGAAAGGGGCCGGGCACATGAATAGGGAGGGCGGCAGAGGCGTCAGGGGGGGCGGCGCCCGTGCGCCCACAATGCACGGGCCGCCACTGTTTAATGCTTGCTGACCCGCTCACAGTTAATGTACTGTGTGGTTGGCAGCTGCAGACACTGCAACATACTGGTACATCGGGGTGCACATGCGCAGCTGTACAATCGAGTGAGCTGCTGGGGTATTATGTGATCGCCATGTTTGGCTTTCATTGTTTTTTTTTTCATTATTATTATACATGATTTAGATAGCGCCAACAGTTTGCACAGCAGTAAACAAAATTAAGGCAGACATTACAGTTACAATACATTACAGTACAAGAGGAATCAGAGGGCCCTGCTCATTAGAGCTTACAATCTAAGAGAGGGGGTCAATTGATACAAAAGGTAATAGCTGTGGGGGATGAGCTGATGGAGAAAGTAAAATGGTGTATTTGTTAGAAGCAGAATAGGCTTCTTTAAAGAGAAGGGTTTTAAGGGATCATCTAAAGATGGATAGATTAGGAGACAGTCCGACAGATTGGGGTAGGGCGTTCCAAAGATGGGAGACGCTCTGGAGAAATCCTGGAGGCTAGCCTAGGAGGAGGTGACAAGAGAACAGGAGGTCTTGGGAGGACCGAAGCGAGTGGCTTGGTTGATATTTTGAGATCAGGTTAGTGATGTAGCTGGGGACAGAGTTGTGGATGGCTTTGTAAACTATTGTTAGTACTTTGAATTTTATTCGTTGGGTGAGTGGAAGTGGAGGGATTGGCAGAGAGGGGTGGAGGGCAATGAACAGTTGGTAAGGTGGATGAGTCTTGCAGCAGCATTCATGATGGACTGAAGGGGGGATAGTATATGTAAAGGTAATGCAATGAGGAGGGAGTTGCAGTAGTCAAGGTGAGAGATAACCAGGGAGTGAAATAGAAGCTTGGTGGTGTCACTGGTTAAAAAGGGGCATATTATAGCTATGTTGAGGAGGTTAAGGCAGAATGATTTGGACAGGGATTGGATGTGCGCCTGAAAGGACAGTTCAGAGTCCAGGGTTACCCCTAGCACCCTGGCATATGTGGACAGACTGATAGTTGTGCCATTGATCTTGACATAGAAGTCAGGGAAAGGGGCACGTGGGGGAGGAAATGACAGGTGTGACATACAGGCTGATATGTCTGTTAGTAAATCTGTGATGCATGAGGAGACCGATGGGGTGAACTGAGGGGTAGAGAGATAAATTTGGGTGTCATCAGCATAGAAATGGTAGTGGAAGTTATGAGGCTATCAGCTGACCCAGGGAAGACATGTAGATTGAGAATAGTAGAGGTCCAAGGACAGAACCTTGAGGGACCTCAACGTTGAGAGGAGGAAGTGGAGTTTTAAATGACACTGAAGGTGCAGTGAGATAGGTACGATTCGATCCAACCGAAAGCGGAGCCATGGAGACCAAGCAAATTTAGTTTGAGGAGGAGGGGGTGGTCAGCTGTATTAAAGGCAGCAGAGAGGTCCAAGAGTAAGAGCACAGAATATTGCCCGTTGGTTTTAGCGGTTAGTAAGTTGTTTGTGAGTTCTAGGAGAGCAGTTTCTGTGGAGTGCTGCGGGGCAAAATCCAGACTGAAGGGGATCAAGATGGTTATTCCCAATGAGGTGGGCGCTCAGTCGGTTGTAAAATAGACATTCAAGGAGTTTGGAGGCAAAAGGGAGTAAGGAGATGGGTCTTAGGTTGTTAAGATTGGTGGGGACGAGTAAGGCCTTTTTTGGTATGAGAGTGACTAGTGCATGATTTAGAGAGTTGAGATAAATGCCAGTGGAGAGGGAGAGGTTGAAGATATGAGTAGAGTGTGGGATAAAGCCAGAGGGTGATCGTAGTATTTGTGAAAGAAAGGGTCCACGGGGCAGGAAGTTAGGTGGGGATTAGAAAAAGTTTAGTGCCTTCCTTTATAGTAGCTGAGTTAAACAAGGGAAGTATTGACTATGCAGGAGTGTAAGGTGAGGGAGATATCTGTACAGTGAAGATCTCGTCACAAATTATATCAATCTTATTTTTGAAGTCATTAGCAATCTCCTGGGCAGTGAGTAGTGGGTGGAGTGGAGGTAATGTAGGACAAAGTAGAGCGTTAAAGTAGAAAAGAGTTGATGGGGATTGCTTGAGCGGGTGTTAGAGTGATAAAGTAGGTCTGTTTGACAGTGTGGAGGCAGGAATTGTATTTTTGGAGGGCAGATTTATATTGGCTGAATCTTGCTGTGGCTTAGTCTTATGCAACAGACACTCAAGAGCGCAGTTACATTTTTTTGAGGCTTCTGGTATTGTCTGTCACTGTGTGTAGAGTGAGTCCACAGGAGGCCACCATGGGAGAGGGCAGCAGGAAAAGGAAAGTCAGATTCTTGAAGCCAGCCAGTAATTACTAGTAGGTTGAAGGGGTTTTTGATAAATAGGTCATGGACAGAGGTGAGTTTGTTACAAACAGAGCAGACATTTCATAGGGCACAGGAAAATGGGAGGCTGGTTCTAGGCAGAAGAGGGATGGAAACCAGATCACAGTGTCCTGGAGGTTTTATTGGTATGTGGGTTCAAAATTAGCAGGACTTGATGAGTGCAGTAATAAGGTGATGACAGGAGTGAGGGTAATATACAGTATCTCACAAAAGTGAGTACACCCCTCACATTTTTGTAAATATTTTATTCTATCTTTTCATGTGGCAACACTGAAGAAATGACACTTTGCTATAATGTAAATTAGTGAGTGTATATCTAGTATAACAGTGTAAATTTGCTGTCCCCTCAAAATAACTCAATACACAGCCATTCATTTCTAAATTGCTGGCAACAAAAGTGAGTACCCCCCTAAGTGAAAATGTCCAAATTGGGCAAAAAGTGTCAATATTTTGTGTGACCACCATTATTTTCCACCACTGCCTTAACCCTCTTGGGCATGGAGTTCACCAGAGCTTCACAGGTTACCACTGGAGTCCTCTTCCACTCCTCCATGATGACATCATGAAGCTGGTGGATGTTAGAGACCTTGCGCTCCTTCTGTTTGAGGATGCCCCACAGATGCTCAATAGGGTTTAGGTCTGGAGACATGCTTGGCCAGTCTATCACCTTTACCCTCAGCTTCTTTAGTAAGGCAGTGGTCATTTTGGAGGTGTGTTTGGGATCGTTATCATGTTGGAATACTGCCCTGCAGCCCCGTCTCCGAAGGGAGGGGGATCATGCTCTGCTTCAGTATGTCACAGTACATATTGCCATTCATAGTTCCCTCAATGAACTGTAGCTGCTCAGTGCCGGCGGCACTCATGCAGCCCCAGACCATGACACTCCCACCACCATGCTTGACTGTAAGCAAGACACACATTTCTTAGTACTCCTCACCTGGTGGCCACGACACACACTTGACACCATCTGAACCAAATAAGTTTATCTTGGTCTCATCAGACCGCAGGGCATGATTCCAGTAATCCATGTTCTTAGTCTGCTTGTCTGCAGCAAACTGTTTGTGGGTTTTCTTGTGCATCAACTTTAGAAGAGGCTTCCTTCTGGGACGACAGTCATGCAGACCAATTTGATGCAGTGTGCGGGGTATGGTCTGAGCACTGACAGGCTGACCCCCCCACCACTTCAACATCTGCAGCAATGCTGGCAGCACTCATACGTCTATTTCTCAAAGACAACTTCTGGATATGACTCTGAGCATGTGCACTCAACTTCTTTGTTCGACCATGGCGAGGCCTGTTCTGAGTGGAACCTGTACTGTTAAACCGCTGTATGGTCTTGGCCACCATGCTGCAGCTCAGTTTCAGGGTCTTAGCAATCTTCTTATAGCCTAGGCCACCTTTATGTAGGGCAACAATTCTTTTTTTCAGATCCTCAGAGAGTTCTTTGCCATGAGGTGCCATGTTGAACTTCCAGTGACCAGTATATGAGAGTGAGAGCGATAACACCAGATTTAATATGCCTGCTCCCCATTCCCACCTGAGACCTTGTAACACTTAACGAGTCACATGACACCGGGGAGGGAAAATGGCTAATTGGGCGCAATTTAGACATTTTCACTTAGGGGTGTACTCACTTTTATTGCCAGCAGTTTAGACATCAATGGCTGTGTGTTGAGTTATTTTGAGGGGACAGCACATTTACACTGTTATACAAGCTGTACACTCACCACTTTACATTGTAATAAAGTGTCATTTCTTCAGTGTTGTCACATGAAAAGATATAATAAAATATTTACAAAAATGTGAGGGGTGTACTCACTTTTGTGAGATACTGTATATAAGCTGTGGAGCGGGCAAGAGAGAGTTTAACCACTTGCCGCCCGCCATATAGCAGAATGACGGTGGCAAAGTGGTTTCAATATCCTGACTGGGCGTCATATGACGTCCGCAAGATATTGAGCCGCTGCGCGCCCCCGGGGGCGCGCATCGCGGCGATCAATGTTGCAGGGTGTCAGTCTGACACCCCTCAACACTGATCTAGGTAAAGAGTCTCTGCCGGAGACTCTTTACCACGTGATCAGCCGTGACCAATCACGGCTGATCACGATGTAAATAGGAAGAGCCGGTGATTGGCTTTTCCTCACTCGCGTCTGACAGATGTGAGTAGAGGAGAGCCGATCGGCTGCTTTCCTGACAGGGGGGGTCTACTGATTGTTTATCAGCACAGCCCCCCCTCGGATCCCGCCCAGGACCACCAGGGAAGCCATCCACACTGGACCACCAGGTATGCCCCCTAGACCCCCAGGGAAATACTAATCAATGCCCAGGCAGCTGCCAATCTGTGCCCACTCCCAATGCCTACCACTGCCAGTGCCACCACCGCCTATCAATGCCCATCAGTGCTGCATATCAGTGCCACCCATCAGTGCCTGCTCATTGGTGCCACCTCATCGGTGCCGCCTTATCAGTGCCGCCTTATCAGTGCCCATCAGTGAAAGAGAAAACTTACTTATTTACAAAAAAATTTTTAACAGAAACAAAAGCAAAACTTTTATTTTTTTCAAAATTTTCGGTCTTTTTTTACTTGTTTAGCAAGAAATAAAAACTGCAGAGGTGATCAAATCCCACCAAAAGAAAGCTCTATTTCTTTCTCGAACATCATGGGACACAGAGCCTCAGTAATAACTGATGGGTTATATAGGTATCACTAGGTGATTGGACACTGGCACACCCTACCAGGAAGTTCAACCCCCTATATAATCCCTCCCCCTTGCAGGGATACCTCAGTTTTTTTACGCCAGTGTCTTAGGTGATGGACGTGTAAAGATGTCCTGTGCTGAGCTCCAAAGTGATTATCCTATACTGGGGCAAGCCAGGTGAACCGGATCCATTCCAAAGTGTCTTTTCTAGGCCGAATTGGATGATACCCGGGCCTCGTGTACGAAGAAATGAGGTTTTACCTGTAACGCTTCTCTTTTTAGAGAGCTGGACCCCACATATCAGAAAATGGTTTTCTATCCTTATTTCTGGCCGGGTGCTTTACAGGCCAGAACTGTGGATCCCCCTATTCGTAGAGGGCCCCGGTCTCTGAAGGTTTTTTCAAACGGAGCCCACCATGAGAGGCGAAGATTGGGTCTGTGCAACAGAACCCTGCGGCTGGATAAGGTAAGGGAGATTCCACAGAATTTTTTTATTCTAGTAGGTTTCTCCTTTAAGGTAAATGCATGCTATGCCTATTGTCGCCACCGGGGGCTGCCAAGAGCACATACCTTCTCATGCTGATGTCGGTCTCAGTGTTTCCACGCTGCACAAGCTCCTCCGGCCGGCTCAGGTAGGATGGGATGGGGGGCTCTCCTTAGGGATATCTCCCCCCAGACTAGGGGGAGGCCGCAGGTGGGTTGTGAGGCGGTTATATACCGCAATTTCACCACTGCCGCCGCCATTTTGCCATGTGCAGGCCCCATCTCTACCGGCCTCTCTCCTTCTTCCCCCCATGCTGATTCCAGAGGGTCGGCTCGCGCTGGAAGCGCGTGGTTTTCGAAAAACGAAGGGGGTTGCGGGGCATCAGCACAGCATGCTCAGACGCCCACAGGGCCAGCTGCAGGCTATTAAAGGCACTGATTGCAGGTGCACTAAGCCTTTTGGAGGGACACAGAGCTGACGGTCGCATGTAAGGGACACAGGCATTCTCCTAGGCAGCATTTACTAAAGTAACACCAGACTGGGCATTTGGTAGCAAGGCTTTTATGCCAGACTACATCAGCTCAGCAGTGTTCATTTTGTGATACCTCCACCTTGTTGCTTTGCACTATGGGTAGAAGAGGTTTAAACACCCCAAGAACCAGAGACTCTAGGGGATCTCGTTCAGGTTCTGAGGACCCCCTGTCTGCAGCATCCTCCCCCCCCCTGAGGGGCCAGGGACGGCTAGCCAGGGAGAGCCGTTGGGGTCAGGGGCTACACCTGCTTCTGGCACTTCAGCCCCTGTATACATTACACAGGAGGTTTTTTCCTCAACCATTAATGGTTTAGAGCAGGGTTCTCAAACTGGCGGCCCTCCAGCTGTTGCCAAACTACAAGTCCCATCATGCCTCTGCTTGTGGGATTCATGCTTGTAACTGTCAGCCTTGCAATGCCTCATGGGACTTGTAGTTTTGCAACAGCTGGGGGGCCGCCAGTTTGAGACCCCTGGTTTAGAGGAAAGATTAATGGCCATGATTACATCTTCACTCAGTGGAAGAAAACGCACTAGGCCTTCCTCTGTTCCCCAAGACCCTCAGGCAGAGGAGCTCTGGGATAAAGGAGAGGAATCCCTTTCAGAGGATCAGGATGGGACGGATGATTCCTCTTTGGAGGAATCAGGTGGAGAGAGACCCTCTGTGGCTTCCCAAGAGGAGAAAGTCTCAGTGCAGATCCTTACTGGATTGGTCCACTCCACATTTAAGTTGCCCATATCTGAATCAGTTAAAGAACCCTCTTCTTCTTTAGGGTCACTGAAACCTCCTTAAACAGCACATGCTTTTCCTGTTCATAATTTACATGAAAAGCTCCTTTATTCTGGGATCACCCAGATAAACGTTTTTTCCACCGAAAAAGTTTTCAACACTTTATCCTATGGAAGAAAAGTTTATTAAGATGTGGGGAATACCGGCCATTGATGCTGCCATTTCCTCCGTAAATAATAGTATGACTTGTCCTGTAGACAATTCTCAGATGCTCAGGGATCCTGTGGATAAAAAGATGGAATCCCTATTGAAGGATGTTTTCTCCTTAGCAGGTTCAGTGGCTCAACCTGCAGTAGCAGCGATTGGAGTCTGTCAATACTTAAGAGACCATGTTAAGCAGGTCATCAAAGTTTTACCTGAACAGCAGGCCCAGGGGTTGGCTAACCTTCCAGCGGCCTTATGTTATGTTGTTGACGCCATCAGAGATTCTATCATGCAAACCTCTCGTCTGTCGCTGGGGTTAGTGCATATACGTAGAATCCTATGGTTGAAAAATTGGTCAGCCGAAGCACCATGTAAGAAGCTGCTGGCTGGGTTTCCATTTCGTGGTGAAAGGTTGTTTGGAGAGGACTTGGATAACTATATCAAGAGAATCTCTTGTGGGAAAAGCACTCTCTTCCCTGTTAAGAAGAAGAGTAAGCGTCCCTCTTTCAAACGGACCAGCACCTGGGGCTTCAGCCTCCAGGCAGTCTCGACGGCCTCCTCCGTCTGGGTCCAGAGACAACAATCAACCTCAGGGACAAAAGAAGTCCTGGGGGAAGAAGCCTACTAGGCAAAACACTAAGACCTCAGCATGAGGGGGCGCCCCCGCTCGCTTGAGAGGGGGGAAGACTGCAACAGTTCTCAGGGCTCTGGTAGGAGGATTTCCAGGGCAGATGGTTCCCTCTCCTCGTTTCCTCAGGTCAAGTGTCCCCAGAGATCCAGAGAAAAAGCAGTCGCTCCTTCTAGCGTTAGAGCGACTTTTGTCGCAGGAGGTCATTATGGTGGTTCCCGCGAAGGAACAAGGATTGGGCTTCTATTCCAACCTTTTTACGGTCCAAAAACCAAATGGGGATGTCAGACCCATTCTGGATTTAAGGGATCTGAACCGATTCCTAAGGATTCAATCCTTCCGCATGGAATCAATTCGGACAGTAGTCTCCACCCTGCAGGGAGGAGAATTTCTGGCATCGATAGACATCAGAGATGCATATCTGCATGTGCCCATTTTTCCTGCTCATCAGAAGTTTCTGCGCTTTGAGATAGGAGGGCGCCATTTCCAGTTTGTGGCTCTGCCTTTTGGGATAGCCACTGCACCTCGAGTGTTCACAAAGGTCTTGGCTCCTCCTCTGGCCAGATTAAGGGCTCAGGGTATAGCGGTCATAGCATACCTAGACGACCTGCTCCTGATAGACCGGTCGGTAGCCTCCTTGAAACGGAACTTGAGGACCACAGTCAAGTATCTGGAACACCTAGGTTGGATCCTCAACCTAGAAAAATCTTTCCTAAAACCAGTAAGAAGACTGGAGAATTTGGGTCTGATCATAGATACAAGCCAGGAGAAAGTATTTCTACCTCAGGCAAAGATCACTGCTTTAAGGGAGCTGATTCTGGCAGTCAGGACCAAGAACTGTCCTTCTGTCTGCCTTTGTATGAGGCTGCTAGGAAAGATGGTGTCTTCATTCGAAGCAGTTCCCTATGCTCAGTTCCATTCAAGACTACTGCAACACAGTATTCTGTCGGCCTGGAACAAGAAGGTTCAGGCATTAGACTTTCCGATGCACCTGTCTCTTGTGGTGCGTCAGAGCCTCAATTGGTGGCTCATACCCAAAAACCTGCAGAAGGGGAAATCCTTTCTGCCGGTTACCTGGACGGCGGTAACAACAGATGCCAGTCTGTCGGGTTGGGGAGCAGTTCTGGAACAGTCTGCAGTTCAAGGGGTATGGTCCAAAACCGAGAGGACCTTACCCATCAACATTCTGGAGATCCATGCGGTATATCTAGCCCTAAAGGCCTGGACTATCAGGCTACAGGGTTGCCCGATCAGGATCCAGTCTGACAATGCCGCAGCAGTGGCTTATGTCAATCATCAGGGAGGCACCAGGAGCTGAGCTGCTCAAAAAGAGGTGAACCAGATCTTAGTCTGGGCAGAGAAGCATGTGCCATGCATATCGGCAGTTTTCATTCCAGGGATAGAGAACTGGCAGGCGGACTATTTAAGTCGCCAGCAGTTACTTCCAGGGGAATGGTCTCTGCATCCCGACGTCTTTTGGACCATATGCCAAAGATGGGGGGTTCCAAATGTAGATCTCTTTGCATCCCGATTCAACAAGAAGATAGACAGATTTGTGGCAAGGACAAAAGATCCTCTTGCATGCAGGACGGATGCGTTGGTTATTCCGTGGCATCGGTTCTCACTGATTAATGCATTCCCGCCTATTCTGCTACTGCCACGACTCCTTCGCAGGATCAGGCAGGAAAGGAAGTCAGTACTTCTGGTGGCCCCCGCTTGGCCCAGAAGGACGTGGTATGCGGAAATAGTAAGGATGACGGTGGGTTCCCCGTGGACACTACTGGTACGCCCAGACCCGTTATCTCAAGGTCCAGTGTTCCATCCTGCCTTACAAATGCTAAATTTGACGGTTTGGCTATTGAGACCCACGTTCTGAAGAGTCGTGGGCTTTCAGGTCCTGTGCTATCTACCTTGATTAATGCAAGGAAGCCAGCTTCCAGAATGATTTATCATAGAGTCTGGAAAGCTTATGTATCCTGGTGTGAATCCAGGGGTTGGCATCCCAGAAAATATGTGATAGGTAGAATTCTTGATTTTCTACAATTGGGATTAGAGATGAAGCTGGCCTTGAGTACCATCAAGGGCCAGGTCTCAGCCTTATCAGTATTATTTCAACGGCCACTTGCTTCGCATTCTTTGGTCCGAAACTTTATGCAGGGGGTAATGCGTCTTAATCCTCCGGTTAAGGCGCCCCTAAACCCCTGGGACTTGAACTTGGTTCTGTCTGTTTTACAGGAGCAGCCCTTTGAACCAATACGTCAGATTCCTTTGGTCTTGCTGACAAGGAAGTTCATTTTTCTGGTAGCCATCTCTTCTGCTAGAAGAGTATCAAAATTAGCAGCTCTTTCCTGTAAAGAGCCTTATTTGATTGTACACAAGGATAGAGTGGTACTGCGCCCTCATCCTAGTTTTTTACCGAAGGTGGTTTCATCTAAACCAAGACACTGTTCTGCCTTCCTTTTTCCCAGATCACTGTTCTCCGGAAGAAAGATCACTACATTCTTTGGATGTAGTAAGAGCAGTTAAGGCCTATCTGGAAGCAACTGCTCAGATTCGCAAAACGGATGTTTTGTTCGTGCTGCCAGAGGGCCCCAGCAGAGGACAGACAGAGTCAAAAGCTACCATTTCCAAATGGATTCGACAATTGATTATTCAAGCTTACGGTTTGAAACAGAGGATTCCTCTGTTTCAGATCAGGGCACATTCCACAAGGGCTATTGGTGCTTCTTGGGCAGTGCATCACCGGGCCTCTATGGCTCAGATCTGCAAGGCCGCAACCTGGTCTTCAGTCCATACATTCACCAGATTCTATCAGGTGGATGTAAGAAGGCATGAGGATATTGCCTTTGGGCGTAGTGTGCTGCGGACAGCGGTACAGGGTCCTCAGGTCTGATTGTACCCTACTTGGTTGTGGTTCCCCCCCCCCCTCAGATAGCATTGCTCTGGGAAATCCCATCAGTTATTACTGAGGCTTTGTGTCCCGTGATGTCCATCCAAAGAAAAGGATTTTACAGGTAAGCTGTTATAAAAAATCCTATTTTGTGGGAACAAAATGATAAAAATTTAGTTTGGGTACAGTGTTGGATGACCGCGCAATTGTCATTCAAACTGCAACAGCACTGAAAGCTGAAAATTGGTCTGGGCAGGAAGGTGTATAAGTGCCCTGTATTGAAGTGGTTAAGGAGAGAGAATGTAACTGTGACAAGGAGAAGTAGAGTGTGAATAATACAGAGTGGTAAGATTGAGAAGCAGACTGGATGGGAGATCAAAAACTTGTATGGAGAATCAGGTCACCTGTAGTCTGTTTAGTGTTTTGCAGTTATCTGCTTTAGATTTTCACTTTGTGCATTCGCTGAAGAGCTGAGCCAAAGTGTAATACTCATTCATGACTGTTTTGCCTACCATTGTGATGCTGTGATTTGTTCACAGCTATCACATGGTAGCTGGGCCAATCACAGCACCCTGTACCATGTGATTAACAGTATGTCAACAGTAAGCAAGCTGTCATGAATGGAAAACCATTCATGACAGTTAAAGTAGAACTATAGGCAAAACTTTTTTTTTTAAATTTTGGATAGAGCAAGGGAGTGTTATATCCCCTGTCATATTTTTTTTTCACAATCTGTGTCCTATTGGGGATATTTTCCTTCACTTCCTGTCCCATAGCCAAACAGGAAGTGTGAGGAAATCCCTGCAAATTAAGGGAATTCCTTGGGGATCCCCAGGTCACCAAAACTAGTGTCCACATTGGAAGATTTCCCCTCTATTACTTTTCTGGAGACAGCCCAAAATTTGGGATTATCTTTTACTTTCACTTTCAATGATAATGGTAAAGAACACAAATAGAGAAGGTGGATATCCTTAACGGGGACACAGACAGCAATAACATTTGACATGCATTCTAATCTGTCTCCACTCTATCCAAAACTTAAAAAAAAGGGATAAAAAAAAAAATGTTTAAAATTTTTAATAATTTTTTTTCTTCACATACTGTCACCAGTCAGTATCCCTAATCACCAACACCCCAGTAATATGATGACGCTGTACTACACCGGTGACGGTATGTAAAAAAAAAAAAAAAAAAAAAAAAAAAAAACACAACACACTTTATTTAATTTCTTCATTTTCCAAAATATTGTGACACAATTACAAGTCCAAAAACATCACCATGCTGCTTACTAAATACCTCACTCTAGCTACTTTTAAAAAGGGGGATATTTGTACCTGGTATTTTAAGGCCTCAAGAAATGACATAATCTGTCAGTACATAATGACTGATCAGTTTTCAAATTGTGTGTATATATATATATATATATATATATATATATATATATATATATATATATATATATATATATATATAAACACACACACACACACACACTAACACACACACACATACACACACCATAGTTTGTAGACTCTATAAGGGTGGTTCTCAACCCCTGTCCCCAGGATCCACTAACAGGCCAGGTTTGCAAAAAACTGAAATATATCACAGGTGATATCATTTGCTGCTCAGTGATTTCAGTATTCTAGTCTACATCTCTTCAAGAAAATACAGAAAATCTGGCCTGTTAGTGGGTCCTGAGGACAGGAGTTGAGAACCACTGCTCTATAACTTTCACCCAAACAAAATAATATACACAGATTTTGGTTATTTTTACCAAAGAAATGTAGCAGAATGCATTTTGGCCTACATTTATGAAGAAAGATTATTTCTTTGCAAAATTTTATAACAGAAACTAAGAAAAACATTTTTTTTTCAAAATTTTTGGTATTTTTTAAAATTATTTAGCAAAAGAGAGCTGTATTTGAGTGAAAAAAAATTATATAAATTTGCATACAGTATGGCATGACTGAGGAATTGCCAGTTAACCACTTCAGCCCCAAAAGGATTTCCCCACTTCCTGACCAGGCCATTTTTTGCGATGTGGCACTGCATCGCTTTAACTGACAATTGTGCGGTCGTGCGACGTTGTACCCAAACGAAATTGATGTAATTTTTTTCCCCACAAATAGAGCTTTCTTTTGGTGGTATTTGATCACCCCTGGGGTTTTTATTTTTTGCGTTATAAACAAAAAAGGAGAGAAAACTTATTGCCTCTACAAAATAGGGGATATATTTATGGCATTTTTATCATTATTTATTTATTTTTACTAGTAATGTTGGTGATTTGTGATTTTTAGTGGGACTGCGACATTGCGGCAGACAGATCGGACACGTTTGACACTTTTTTCGGACCAGTGACATTTATACAGGGGTTAAATGTGTTCCCTGGGAGGTGTTTCTAACTGTATGGGGGCTGGGCTAACTGAAGGAGGAGAGAGATCGCTGTTCCTAATCACTAGGAACAGACAGACAATCTCACTCTACTCCCCTGACAGAAAGGGGATTTGTTTGTTTACACTGGCAGATCCCCATTCTGCTGCTCCCTGGAGTGATCGCAGGTGGCCAGCAGACCTAGAGTCCACCGGACCCGCTGGTTGGCTCCCCGGCTAGCGAATGGGCATGCGCGCCCACAGATCACGGTGTACACGGCCGACGTACAATGACGGCGATTTGCGTAGGCCGAGCCAACCTGCTGCAGTACAACTGTGGCAGCTGGTGGGCAAGAGATTAAAGTAGTACAGTGCTGAATAGCAAAAAATGCCCTGGTCATTAAGGAAGTAAAATCTTCCAGAGGTCAAATGAAGACTGAAAAAAAATGATATACAGTAGTCCATCCAGTTCAACCTGTGAAGGTGTATGTGTGTCAGTGTCTGTAATCATTTCCCATATCCCTGTATGTTGTGTTCACTAAGATGCACGTCCAACAGTCTTTTAAAAATATCAATACCCCCGCTGATGCCACCAGTTGTAGAAGAGAGTTCCACATCCTTACCGCCCTGACAGTGAAGAACCCCCTGGGCAGTTTAACCACTTAAGGACCAGGCCATATTTTGCGATACGGCACTGCGTCACTTTAACTGACAATTGAACGGTCGTGCGATGCTGTACCCAAACAAAATTGACGTCCTTTTTTTACCCACAAATAGAACATTCTTTTGGTGGTATTTGATCACCTCCGCGGTTTTTATTTTTTGCGCTATAAACAAAAAAAGAGCGACAATTTTGAAAAGAAAACAATATTTTTTACTTTTGCTATAATAAATATCCAAAAACAAAATTTCTTCATCAGTTTAGGCCAATTTGTACTCTTCTACATATTTTTGGTAAAAAAATAAGAATTAAAAAAATACATCGCAATAAGCGTATATTGATTGGTTTGCGGAAAAGTTATAGCATCTACAAAATAGGGGACATATGTATGCCATTTGTATTTTTACTAGTAATGGCGGTGATCAGCGATTTTTAGCAGAACTGCAAGATTGCGGCGGATAGATCGTACACTTTTGACACTTTTTTGGGACCACTGACATTTATACAGCAATCAGAGTTCAAAAATAGCCACTGAATACTGTGTAAATGTCACTGGCAGGGAAGGGGTTAACACTAGGGGGCGATCAAGGGGTTAGGTGCTCCCTAGGGAGTTGTTTCTAACTGTGGTGGGAGTGTACTGACAGGGACTAGAGAGAGATCACTGTTCCTGATCACTAGGAACAGCAGATCTCTCTCTAATTCCCTGACAGAACGGAGATCTGTTGGTTTACATTGACAGATCCCGGTTCTGGCTCTCCGAGGAGCGATCGCTGGTGGCTGGCGGACATAGGAGGCGGGTGGCCATGGGTGTTCACCCCCTATACCGCTTAAAGCGGCCACCGGACAGCTACGGAGATTTGCGCAAGAGAGCCAACCTGGTCAGCAAGTTAGGTTAAACCACTTCGCCTCCAATCTCATTGTGTGGCCCCGTGTCCTCTTACACTCCCTGAAACTGAAAAGTTTTCTTCCTATGCTGGGATCACCTTTGAGATATTTGTATATCTATACTATATCTAAGTTAGTTTCCCTTCTCTGGACTCTCTCCAGCTTCAGCACGTTCTTCTTGAGGATTGGTGACCAGAACTGGACGGAATACTCTAGACGCAGCCGAACCAGATTTTTTAAAAGTGCAGGATTATAGTTTTATCCCTGGAGCAAATTCCCTTTTTTATGCAAGCTAATAGTCTATCAGCTTTGCTTGCGGCAGCTTGACATTGCCTGCTATTGCCCAGTCTGCTTTTACCAGGACCCGCAAATCTTTCTCCATCTGTGATTTTCCCAGAGGTTCTCCCCCAACTGAGTAGATTGCATTTATATTTTTATCCCCCAAGTGCATCACTTTACATTTTTCAACATTAAACCTCATCTGCCATGTAGTTGCCCAGTCCATTATTTTATTCAGGTCTTCCTGTAAAATTTCTATATCCTGATGTGAAGTTATTGCCCTGCTTATTTTTGCGTCTGCAAAAACTGAGATTAAGCTATTTATACCGACCTCTATATAATTTATGAATAAATTAAATAGAATTGGTTCCAAGACAGTGCCTCGAGGTACCTCACTGGTTCACATAAAATGTGCTGCCCCCACCCAGCTGCGCATACTCCTCTTTCCCTTACTGCCCTACTGTTCTGTTAATAATCTATGTTCAACACTGGATTTGCTCTTACAATTATCCTTGGCATTTGCCTCCCATGGCATTGGTGTGCCATACAGTGCTTTGGGGGGGGGGGATATTGAAGAGACCAGTCACCCAGTGTACAACTAGTCGGCTCAGGTGACCAGTCTCCACATCTCAAAATGCTAATGTTACATTAAATGAGCAGAATTTAATGATGAACTATAACTAAAAGTTGCTGGTGGATGCATGCAGAAGTGCTCAAAGGATGAAGTTGAGGCAAGACATACCAATATTTATGAAGCTCCTGATAACTGTAACAACGTGATTCTATCTTCCACATCAGTTATACATTTACCAAATTTACACATAATGGACCTAGAGTAACAGTTGTGTCTTTCTACAGTTGGTTTTCGATGTTGGCCGAGTTCAAATGAATTTTCTTCACCTCCTGAATTCAGAAGCAGTACAGCACATAACTATCCACTGCCTTAACGTCCCTGTGTGGGGAATCGCCTCAGACAAAGTCTCCCCTAAACCCTTGCGCTTCAAGGCTTGGAATGGACAGATATTTGAGGCGGGAGGCCAGTTTCAGCCAGAGGTCACGCTGGATGACTGCAGGGTAAGATTTCAAATTGTGCTATAATCCTTATGGATAAATACTTAATACCACATAACAGAACAATCAGCCGGTATTTGAATGCAAATATCGAATGGATCAAGGCTGCCTACAGTCTTTAGAGCTGTTGGGAACATAGCTGTTCTTCTAAGGAGGGGTTCTGCACTAAAGTACAGTGTAACATCAACGGACCACTTTAATCCATTATGCACAGCAGGGACATGCAGGGAGGTCAGTGGCTGGTGAGGCACTAGCTAGTATCAGAGCCAGATACACACAGGTTACATACACTGTAAACATTAGTGCGAGAACAATAATTCTAACACTAGACCTTCTCCGTAACTCTAAACATGTAACCTGGAAAGGAGGTAAAGCGTCGCCTATGGAGATTTTTAAGTACTGAAGTTTGGCGCCATTCCACAAGTGTGAGCAATTTTAAAGCATGACATGTTAGGTATCTATTTGCTCACCGTAACATCATCTTTCATAGTATACAAAAAAAATAATCGGGCTAACCATAGTGTTGGGTTTTTTTTGTTTTTTTTTTTATTCATGAAACAGTTTTAAAAAAAAAACGCGTTTTGAAAAATTGAGGCGCAAATACCGTGTAACATAAAAAGTTGCAATGACCACCATTTTATTCCCTAGGGTGTCTGCTAAAACAATATACATAATGTTTGGGGGTTCTGAGTCATTTAGCAAAAAAAAATATGATTTTTACATGTAGGAGAGACGTGTCAGAATTGGCCTGGAAGGCAAGGGGTTAATTACCATAAGAAAGTAATATACAAATAATTATTCTATATTATTTTTAAGGTAATTTACTATATTTTCAAAAACTGTACTCAAGCAGGTGGCTTAATAGACAAATTACTGAAGTTTGAAGTTATAACTTCAAACCAATAATTTCACAGTAAATAGATCAATAATACATTATTATCTTCTAACCTATAGCATAGTAATTATGTGATTTTGGTTGTACCTTTTCAGCAGCAGCAGATTCTCATTCTCCTGTGTTAGAAAAACATGGGATTACTGGTAAATCTTATACCCATAAACCCATGCCATTTCCTTGGGCTGGGCTGGAAGGGAGCATTTGTCTTTTAGAGACATGCCCTTCTATCACACTGCAGTGAGAGGTGTGCCTCCACTGCAGCATTTTTATTAGACAGCTTGGGCCAAGGGTACTTTACCATTGGTCCAAGACTCCAAGCTGTCCATTGAGCTCAGTGCCTCCGACAAGAAGTGAGGAGAGGCACTGTGAGCTCCTCCTGCCTGCTGCAAACAGAGTGTGCCAGCTTGTATTTAAACTGGCTGCTTCTGACAGGCTGCGCAAGGAGCCTTGTATCTTTGGAACCATAGATGATAGGAGCCCCAAATGTTGACCAGTGGTGGGGTAGGTAGGACTTCATCTACGTACGTCCCAAATTTCACTGAACTATGACCCTAAAATACAATCTTTTTTTTGTTTTTATGTTCATGGCACGTCCCTGGTGCACAGGTATTTAGAAAAGGCAGTTCCATTTATTCAAAACTGCAGACAATCTCTAGCTATTGTAGTTGCAATAGATGAAAAGGATGCCTTATATGAATCAATGGAAAGTAGATTCCTGCTCAATTGGGAAATATTCTTGGCCCTCAAAATACTGTTGCAATCTGTTTATCCCCAAACTGGTAACTTATGCCCTTTTTTACATGGGTTTTGAATGAAGTAGAGAAGGATACATCTTCTATTAGATAATTTTTTTTTTGCTGTCTGTGTCCTGTTGGGAGTATTTCCCTTTACTTCCTGTCCTTGAGAACAAACAGGGAATGAGAGGAAATTCCTGTAAAGCAAGGGTAATTTCTATTTTAGACAGTTGCCATTGAAACAATTACCTTCATTGGTACATTTCTCCTCACTTCTCGTTCTGGTGACAACTCAAACATGTTTCATTGTCTGGCACTTACTGTTCAAGGGGCAATGGTCAGCAGTACAAATAGAATCTGCTTAGCTGGGACATGGACAACAATAAGAACGGATGTCTGACTATTCCCCGCTCTATCCAATAGCTTTTACAGGTCAGTGTTTCAAAGTACAGACAATCAGATGAGTGAAATTTTCGGAATAATGGTAGCCTTTCTCCACTAGAAGTTACCTATAAAGCCAAACTCTGGGCAGATATGGAGGACACCCAGTAATGCAGCTTCGTATTTAATTTATTTTTTCAATGCAAGCCGTGTAAATACCTACATTTAACCTGGTATTCACTTCTTACACTCTGTAAGAGATACAGTACAAGCTCAGACTGTGGGAGGGAGAATCAGAAATAAGGAATCAGCCACAGCAGTTCCCATTTGCTAACAAGTGGTATGCTGATAGGAGGAGAAACAAAGAGATGAGTCTCCTTCTGCTGTCCAGTCACAGGTAGGTTACTTAACTTGCAGCAGAGAAAATGCAGCATGTCTCCTGCCCTCCCAGACAGGACTGTGCTGTGTCTCTATGCAAGTCTCAGAAATAAATGCAGATCCTTGGCAGGTAAAATAGCTACCACATATATCTGTCTATTTAGCTGCTTGCCTGTAGGTCAGCTTTAAAATTCTTTATTTTCAGATGCACAACACCACTATAGAGAAATGTATTTACCTTGATATAGTTTTCCAATTATTTCCTATTCGTAGGATCTGTGGATTGTGCAGTCAACATTTTAAATGGGAAAGGGGGATTATTTCTATATAGTGTTACATAACCCATCAAATCTATGGTTAAAATGTGAGAGAAGATTTGTCATCATTCTGCGCAATATAGAGTTTTCCTATTGACAGCGGAAACTATAGGAGTATGATATTGAGCTTCTGGTGCATCTTAAATAGTATATAGTATAGTAGTAATGGCTTTTTAGCAGTAATATGGTATAATATTTTTTTATGTTGTGGTTTTTAATTTTTTTTTTAGATTTAAAGAGACACAGGCAGCATTTTTTTTTCTTAGATTTATAGCGAAACAGGCAGCATTTTTTTTTAATTTTAAGTAGTGTGGTAGATGTCCCTGTTGCAGATTTCCCCTCGTCAGGTGAAATCATGGCCGCCATGATATTAATGAGGAAAAATCTCCCTAATGAAGCCCTGGATCGCAGTAAAAACCCAACAGGGGTTTTAATCTATCACCAATTATGTCAAAAACTACAAAAACGTTTTCACCTTTCCTTAACCACTTGCTGTCCAGGGCAATATTTTACTTTTTCACACACAATTGGCATTTGTTGCTAGAAAAAGACCTGGAAGCCCCAAACATCAGTTGTGTGCTGAAAGCTGAGGCCCTGGAACTGGCCTTTGCAATTTTTTTATGTCACACAATATTTGTGTAGCCATTTATCTAAAGCAAATTTTCAGGAAAAAGCATAATGCCAGACTTATGTATAGTAAGATATAAAAGATGATGGTAAATCAAGTAACGTGATGTCAAGACTCAAAATTACAAGCACCAGAGAAATGACGACAAACTATGATACCTAAATTTTTCATAGGCGATGCTTTAAAAGACTTGACAGGTTATTCGTTTAGAGTTATTCATGAATAATGGCCTTAAAGTTATTGCTCTCACTCTGACTGAGGAGCAATAGCTGTTTACATACGCATGTGGAACCAACTGCATCCTTTGCATTTGTGTGTATGTATAAGGGTTTTTTTTTTTTTGCACTTTTTAAAATGGTTTCCTTTTGATAGCTTTGGGCAGTGACAGATCCTCTTTATGAAGACGTCAAGACCAGGGGTCTTTTAGATCCCCGATATCTCCCCTACCCTCCAAAGCAGCTAACTAAGCACAGATCATGCTTGCTTAACTGCTTCCCTGGCTGCAACAACCAGAAATGGCAGCTCTGAAACCAGACGTGACATAATACTTGTTGTTTCAGGCTTCATTTGTTACAGAGTAGATGCGGGAACAGATGTTTCTCCATCTCCTCTGTGTGAAGTAATTCTGGCCATTTACCTTTGTCCCGGGCTCCCCACATGAGTAGGAGAGCCAGGGAACCACTATGGGAGGCGATGGCCCTTCTTGGTACCTTAAAAATGGCTTTATAGCTGCCCAGACCACTTTTAATTAGACAGCCGATTGCCAGTTGTAAAAAGAAACAAAATACCCAGCTCATGGTTGCAGCTGTGTGCCCACCGGCAGGTCAAAGACTACATAGGATGGGGCATGTCCCCTAGATTCTGCCTTCCTTTTTCAGCATTCCTGTGTGGTACTGCAGGGCAGTTTCAGAACTTCAGTTGCAGTGAGCCAGGACTTTGCCATTTGTACAGGGAGCCTTAATGGTGTTTTTACTCTTGGCTGGTTCCCCCTCAAAGGATTATTGCCAGGAACACTGGTCACCAGCCATGGGAAGTGTGAGTGGCACCATTTTTTTTTTTAACTAGCACCGCTGTGGATTTCTAGAGCATCTTCACAAATCCATAGTAATTACTGCACCCAAGTAAGTCTCCTTAAAGGCTGCCTCACTGTACACATGCATGCCATTTGACTAGATTCCACGCCCCGCCATATGCCTGTGCTATACTTGCCGCCTCCAGTGATAGAGCCACAGACTGGCATTAAACTTTTCTGCACCAAGAGCGGCTTGTAGGTACCCTTGCAGGCAATTCCTCACCTGCATGCTATAGTATTACAAATCATAAGTGCATATGGTGTAGTTATTTGGGTCTTGTCAGCTTGCGATCCACTAGCTTCACCGAGGAATCTTCCTAGGGGACCGAATACCGATAGCCCAGATCACTGACGCCTTCCTGAGTCACAGCACTCCTCTGAGTGCTTCTTAACACCTTTGGGGGCTAACCCTTCCTCAGTATTGTCTAGGGAAGAGTTCCCAGCTACTATGTCTGTGTTTATAGACAAATTTACAAACATGATAACTCATTCAAAAGGCAGGCATGTGCGTTTCAACATCCTTTCCTTCAGAGTCTGTCTCTGATTCAGCCAAGGATGTGAAGGATTTTACCTGATCCTTATTTGCATACTTTGTAAATGAAGAGACAATCCCATGGCAGTGGCTTACATCAACCGGTACCAGAATTCTCAGCTCAGGGTTAAGCTGATCTGACTCTGGCTTGCACAGAACTTCACATTTCTGCCATGTACTTCCCAGGCTTCAATAACTAGCAGGTGTTCTTCCTCTGTGATCAATGGCTGGACTCCGGAAGGTGGTTTCTTCACCCAGAGGTGATCAAATACCTTTGTCTCAAGTGGGGGACACCAGATGTGAACCTTCCAGATTCAACAATAAACAAAGAGGATTGTCTCCAGATCCAAAGATCTATGATCCTTCACAGCAGATGCTTTGGGGACTGTGGATCAGTTCAGCCCGATCTACAGTTTTCTACCTCTGAAGCTCCTTCCTCAACTTCTCTGTAGGATCAGGATGGGGCACATTCTGGTGGGCCTTATTGCACCAAACCAGACCAAAATGACATGGTTTTCAGAGGCTCCTGACAGACTCTCCATGCCACCATTGACTTTAATGGCTTGGTTGTTCATGCCCAGGTCCTATGGTAAGGGGTCTATAAGATTAAGTAATTCCCACCCTCTTGAAAGCTAGGAAACGTGCATCTCACAAGTCTACCATTGCACTTGGAAAGCATATTTCTCTTGGTGTGTGACAATGTCACAATTGACAAATTTCATGAAAATTTTCTTTTGGGATGAATCATGTGTTTTTCTCCAGTCTGGTCTGGACGAGATGTTTGAACTTGAGTGTATTCAAGGGCCAGATCTTGGCCTTAGCAGTAATTTTGCAAAAGCACATGCCTCTCTCTCTTTTTAGTAAAGGGTGTCGCTCACATTTTTACCCCTGTATGTGACTAGTGCTCAACTTGGTTTTGTCCTTTCCTCAGATTGCCCATTGAACCTATTAGGAATATGCCCCGTCTATCCTTGTAAGATTGTCTTTCTTGCAATCACTTTTGAGAGGAGAGTTTGAGTTGGTGGCTTTAACCTATAAATAACCTTTCTTGTATTACACAGGGACAGGGTTGTTTTGAGACCCTGGGTTTCTTTTCTTTCCAAGATGGTTTTTTTCCTTTCATCCTAAAAAGGACATTGTTACCATCTCTCTGTCCTGTTTCTAGGCAATCGATTTTCCTCCATTGTCTGGATGTGGTCTGTGCTGTTCAGGTTTATCTCTCAGGTAGAGCTAAGCGCAAATGACCTTTCATTTTTTCTTTACAGATATATTTTATACTTTCTTTGCAAACATGCAAATTAGGCTTTTTCCTTTGTCTTATTATCAATACAAGGAAAAATTTGATCTGTTTCAATTAACAGAATGGTACAGATTTGAATCATATGACGCAGAGCACATACACTGGCTCTTTGCCGTCAGACAACATGCTCCTGATATAAATGACACAGAACTCACAGAACTTTTTTTTTTAACTAGCTTCAGTCTATTTATTTTTATGTTGGGTGGAGGCAGTCATGATTTGTTCTTATTTGAAAACATATATATATCTCAATAATAGTAAAAAATAATGGATGACATGAAACAATCTGAAGAATCTATAGATACAGGTGTGGTTACAAGTCAGGAAGTTCAGACTTTACTGCACCTGTTATAAAACATGGAAACATTCAGAGGGTTTATTGTTGGTTACTTAAGAATCAGTAAAGTCCTATTTAGAGCTTTGTTTGTAGTTGTTATGGTTTCCTACAGAGCATTGCTATTGCTAAAACAGTGGGTAAGGTTTGAAAGCTGAACAGGTATAAAGACACCGCTTAGAGTATGGGATCAGAAAAAAAAAACAAGCGTAATTAACTAGATGTACGTAATCTAGCGTAATGTCAACATAACAATTATAGGAGCTCCGTTGTCTATGTTGATTTTAAGGGTTTCTGACATCCTTAAGCTAGCCATACATGGATCGAAATTCAGCCGATTCAGCAGGGACTGGTGTGGGCACTGTGGTTGTACAAAAGCCGATCTACCAATCAACTTCTGTACAACCACCCTGTCAGATTTTCTCTGCTCAATCAGCACTGATCAGTGTATTCTGATGGTGTGGAAGACTCCCCGCTGTCACAATACAATAGCCCAGCAGGGAAGATTCCCTCATCCACATTGAGTGTGTAGATGTGGAAATAGAGTCAGGTTTTTTTCGTTCAACCAGTGGGTTGGATGAAAAAAACTGATTAATCCATGTGCTTCCTTAACCTGGTTTTACTGCCTAGAGTGTCACTGACCCAAAACAAGCATTTAGGTCAAGAGTTCTTTACATCACTAGCTTAATGCTTATGTTAGGATACTACAATGCAGTTAATAAATTAGGATGCAAGCCTCGTATTTTAAATATCTTTACAAAAGAGCAATAGCATCTTTAATATTTCTAACATGACAGAATCCCTTTAAGGCTTATCTCACAAGTACATAGATCTGCTACTAACAGACTTTAAAGTGGTTGTATGTAAAGACAGATTTTTTTTACCCTTAAGCTGATGTCCATGTTTCCTATCACTTCAAATAGTTTGTTTGCACCAAGCTGGTCCAAACAAAATATTTCCTTCATTCCTCTATGCTGCACTGGCTCCAAGTACTGTATGTACTACATGTACTTTCAGCTACATACAGTACACAGTGCTGGGTTCTGGCTGTGTCCATGTTTCCTATCACTTTAAATAGTTTGTTTGCACCAAGCTGGTCCAAACAAAATATTTCCTTCATTCCTCCATGCTGCACTGGCTCCAAGTACTGTATGTACTACATGTACTTTCAGCTACATACAGTACACAGTGCTGGGTTCTGGCTGTGAGACAGACTCTCTGTTTTCCTACCCGGCACAAAATATGAGTCAGTCTGAGCAACGCTCAGCCAACCGTAGGCAGCTTTGTATTCTGTGAAGGAATACAACGTTTTTCTCTGCCTGAGTCAGAAGGATGGGCTGATGGTGTCGCGCTCTCTGACTCAGCCAATCAGAAGAAGCCTTGTATTTATTCACAGAATACAAAGCGCCCTATGAATGGCTGAGCGCCACTCAGACCGACTTATATTTTGTGCCGAGTGTGAGAAGGGAAGTCTTGTCTCACAGCTGGAACCCAGCACTGTGTACTGTATGTAGTTGAAGTTACATGCAGTTTTGTATAGTGCTTGGAGAAACTGCAACACTTGGTGAAGGAAATAGTTTGTTTGGACCAGCTTGGTCAACGGATTTAGAGTGGCAGGAGATTTGGAAATCAGCTTTAATGCATTCTATACATGCAGCTCCCCTTACAGTGAGGGGGAAAAAGTATTTGATCCCCTGCTGATTTTGTATGTTTGCCCACTGACAAAGAAATGATCAGTCTATATTTTTTATGGTAGGTTTATTTTAACATTGAGAGGCAGAATAAGAACAAAAAAATCCAGAACATAGAGAGGCAGAATAAGAACAAAAAATCCAGAAAAATGCATTTCAAAAAAGTTATAAATTGATTTGCATTTTAATGAGTGAAATAAGTATTTGATCCTCTAAAAATCAGCAAGATTTTTGGCTCCCAGGTGTCTTCTATATAGGTAGCGAGCTGAAATTAGGAGCACTCGCTTAAAAGTAGGTGCTTGTTACCTTTATAAAAGACACGTGTCCACAGAAGCAATCATTAGGATTCCAATCGCTTCACCATGGCCAAGACCAAAGAGCTGCCCAAGGATGCCAGGGAAAAGATTGTAGACCTACACAAGGCTGGAATGGGCTACAAGACCATAGTCAAGCAGTTTGGTGAGAGGGTGACAACAGTTGGTGCGATTATTCGCAAATGATAGAAACTCAAAATAGTTCCATAGTAGGTGAGGTTGAAAAAAGACACAGGTCCATCAAGTCCAACCTATGTGTGTGATTATAAATGACTGTCAATCTCCCTCGATCTGGGGTGCTGTGCAAGATCTCACCTCATGGAGTTTCATTGGTCAGGAGAACAGTGAGGAATTAGCCCAGAACTACACGGGAGAATCTCGTACTGTGATAACACACTACGCCGCAAAGGACTGAAAGCCTGCAGTGCCCACAGGGTCCCCCTGCTCAAGAATGCACATATACAGACCCGTCTGAAGTTTGATAATGAACATCTGAATGATTCAGAGGAGAACTGGGTGAAGGTGTTGTGGTCAGATGAGATTAAAATCAAGCTCTTTGCCATCAACTCACCGTGTTTGGAGGAGGAATGCTGCCTATGACCCCAAGAACACCATCCCCACCATCAAACATGGAGGTGGGAAACATTATGCTTTGGGGGTGTTTTTCTGCTAAAGGGACAGGATGACTTCACCTCATCAAAGGGACGATGGATGGGGCCATATACCCTCAAATCTTGGGTGAGAACCTCCTTCCCTCAGCCAAGGTATTGAAAATAGGTCGTGGATGGGTATTCCAGCATGACAATGACCAAAAACACATGGCCAAGGCAACAAAGGAGTGGCTCAAGAAAAAGCACATTAAGGTCCTGGAGTGGCCTAGCCAGACCCTAATCCTATAGAAAATATGCGGAGGCTTTGAAACCTTAATGACTAGGAGAGGATCTGCAAAGAGGAGTGGGACAAAATCCCTCCTGAGATGTGTGCAAACCTGGTGGCCAACTACAAGAAACGTCTGACCTCTGTGATTGCCAACAAGGGTTTTGCCACTAAGTCATGTTGTGCAAAGGGGTCAAATACTTATTTCACCCATAAAAATGCAAATCAATTTATAACTTTTTTGAAATGCGTTTTTCTGGATATTTTTGTTGTTATTCTGTCTCTCACTGTTAAAATAAACCTACCTTTAAAATTATAGACTGATCATTTGTCAGTGGGCAAAACGTACAAAATCACAACAGAAAAAATATATGCCCAGCACTGCCTCTCTCAATCATAAATGTGCATACACTTACATCAAATATGTGTCATATGACAACATGTGTAACAAAATGCCAATATAGTGCAAAAAAGGGCATACAATAAAGTTCAAAAATTCAAAAAATAACAAAAAATAACAAAATAAGGTGCAAACAATAAAGTTCATCACGTGTGAGGTGCAGGGCTGGTGACACGTTGATGTAATCTTGGTGACTTCCTGTGCTCCCCTCCTGGATCCCCACTCACCAGATAAAGATGAAAAATACGCCTGTGTATATCAAGATGGTGTCTCCTGTCCAGCAGATATGTAGGTAGGTTGTGCCCCAGAGAATGGAATCTCCTCTCCTTCACCACTTGATTGTAGATCCTACATACTTTAATTAGTCAAAGACGATCAGAGTAGTAAAGTTTGGACAAGTGAAGAGAAGAGGGCATATAGTGTAATACTGTAAGGTTTATTAAAAGGTTTGAAATCATTACACTTACATCAAAATCTTTCAAATGTGCACAATCAAGTGGTGAAGGAGAGGAGATTCCATTCTCTGAGGCACAACCTACCTTCATATCTGCTGGACAGGAGACACCATCTTGATATACACAGGCATATTTTTCATCTTTATCTGGTGAGTGGGGATCCAGGAGCACAGGAAGTCACCAAGATTACATCAACGTGTCACCAGCCCCGCACCTCACACTTGATGAACATTATTGTTTGCACCTTGTTTTGTAATTTTTTGAATTTTTGAACTTTATTGTATGCCCTTTTTTTGCACTATATGGGCACTTTGTTACACATGTTGTCATATGACACATATTTGATGTGAGTGTATGCACATTTATGATTGAGAGGTGCAGCGCTGAGCATATATTTTTTCTGTTGTCATTTTTTGGGGTATTTACCCCACACTACAGCGGCAGCCCTATTACATATGTACATGTGGGTGAGTGTGTAAACGCACACGTATATGTACATTTTATATTTATTTTATAATTTATTTCCAATTTATTTACAATTTTATTTTTCTCCACGGCGTGGGTCCATCCTTATCACTTAAACGTACAAAATCAGCAGGGGGTCAAATACTTTTTTCTCTCACTGTATACATACCTGAGTCTCGACTCAGCCCTGTGCATGAGACCAGAGACTCTCTCCCTCATCATTGTTAATCACAACCAGTGAGGAAGGAGCTGAGCCTCTGTGTGTCAATGGACACACAGAGCAGGCTCAACAGTGAGCATGTACAAGTGCCCCCATAGCAAGCGGCAGGGGACACAAGAAGAGGGGGATTGGGGCTGCTCTGTGCAATACCATTGCACAGAGCAGGTAAGTATAACATGTTTGTTATTTTTAGAAAATAAAACATGATCCTTTACAGACACGGTAAGGGTAACTTTTAGTGAGAAATTATGGAGGCTGGCATTGCTGACTTCTCTTTCTAAAAATACCAATGCTTGGCTGTCATGTTTAGTTAAAGGCTTCTGTATTTTTCCAAGTCATTGACAAAAGAGAGGAGTTTGCAAATTAGGATTTGGGACTTTGCCCAGTCTGACTAGGTATATGGCTGCCGCATTGTCTACTTCTGCTATGTACAAGGGCAGAGAGATCTTGTCTTGCGAAGTAAACTTGTCTTAAGCTGCTGATATTGTTCTTGGTATGGCTAAAAGATGAAGGCTAATGCCCATTTCCTACAGAAAACCAAGTCTTTACAAAATGAACACTATAATTATTTTAATGACATGCAAAAAATATTTTTCTTTGCAGTTACAAGACGGGCATTGGCATCAAACGATCTTCACGTTTCGGACCCAAGACCCAACTCAGTTACCGATCATTGACGTATTAAACCTCCCTCTATCCAAACCTGGGAAGAACCTTCACTTAGAAGTGGGGAGTGTCTGCTTCTTGTGAACTCTTATTCTGGTTCCTGTATCCACCTGACTTTTAAACCAACAGTCTTGAACCCTAAATGACCTGTTATCCTGAATGGATAAGGGCTGCCGAGTGACTCGCAAATATTAATAGAGCTAATCATGTTATCCTGGACCCCAATCCATTGTGCTGCAGAGGATCTCAGACTTGGGGGTTCCCATCAAGCCCCACTCCCCATATCAAAGGAATCTTCAGGGACAGGAAACTGAATAATCATTCTCCAGACTAGCTAACACCCACAGGAAAAGCGTGTTAGCCAAAGAAAAAAGGAAAGATAATGCGGTCCACCAGTCACGTGCTTGAGCGATTACATGCAACAAGCCAAAAACAAACAGTCTTCAGTCTGTCATTATCCTCCCTTTCTGCCGGGGAGCTGGTAACAGAGAAGAATTTTGGGTAACCAAGGCAGAAAGCATTGTGAAGTGCAATATAAAAAATATGTAAAAGTAATATATTATTTAATGAGATTAAGAGTAGCTTCTCCCCCCACCCCTCATCTTTCCTGTGAAGGAACAAGAAAACCAAAGCTGTACTTACACAGAGGCGTGACTGATACAACAACGTGAGAAAAAAGGCGACCGGTGCTATTCCCCTCCCCCCACTGTGAAAATCTCTGGTGCATTGAAGCTTGTTTTATTTTTTGTAAAGCTATTTAAAAGTTTCTAAAGGTGCTGATGACTTCCCACACACATTGGTGGGAGGACACCTGGCTTGTATTTTATTTTAATAGGAGGAAGCTATGGTTGCTTCCTTATGTACAGCCCCCTTCACCCCTGAGAGACATTTTCTGGAAAATGTATGTAGGAACTGTCTGATCTCTTGGAATATGCTATATTACAGGAATATGTCTTTTCTAGAGAGACTAGCACTGCAAATGTTTACTTACCATCATATTCGCACTGACATTTTTTGTTTTCTAGGGGCATGCCAGCTAGGCCCCATTCTGTCATTTTGTAGATCTTGAAAATTAAGTTTACATTTAATTGAATTTATATAAAAAAAAAAAAAAAAAAACATTTGTCTGCTGAGTAATAGCTCAACTATCCAGAACAAAAAAAAAGAATTCTAAACAACTTTTAATTGGCAAGAAACAAAGGAATGTTTAAAGCACTATCGTCCTTGACTTTTAAACTTGTTGTATCCTGGTAATCTAAACCCTGCAGTGTGCGACTAAAGAGATTCAGGCATGAAGGGGTAAAAAAAAAAAAATAATAAAATAGAAGATAAATTAAGAAAAAAAATTATTTAAATTAATCTGTTTATATATTTTAAGGGAATATTTTTGTAGGCTTGCGTACTGATGAAATTTGTACCAAAGTAATTTTTATTCATAGATATCTTTGTAGATTTTCATTTTTTCACTGCTTGGTTGTATAAATTGCTTTTTCAGAGCTGTATGTTTTTTGTTTTTTTGGCCGATTGCTGCTGTTGCCTGTGCATTTTGCTGCCTGCTTGCTTTTTTTCACACCAGAAATAGAAAAAAAAAAAATCACATTTTAATTTAAATGCATCCTGATCCCAGTCCCGGATTTTCTTCCCCATGTCCATCACATTTCTCTTTGCTTTGTTAAAAGAGAATTAATGTTGCTTTTAAAACCCAACTGGCTTTGGAGTAAATTCTGTAGAGATTTTAGTTTCTATGTGTAAATTTGGAGCTAAAGAGAATTATGTTACCTGTCGTGTTCTATATTATATATTGTAATCTAGGCTGTACTGTACTGAGAATACCATGTTCTATGTTTAGAAAGGTCTATTGGGTATATTTTTTTTTCATGTGAATGTCTGTTTTGTTTTATGCTTTTGTTTTTTTTTTGTTGTCATATTCCACCTACAAATTCCAAGAAGGCAAGTTTCTTCCAAATACCTCAACATGTGACTTTGGGGCTTTTTCTTTCTTTCCTTTCTGCTCCATTATATGTTGTGTCTCTGCACACCTGCATCCTTTATCCTTACCATTAATTCTCTCTTTGCCTCCCAGCCCTCCTCTCTGCCCCATGTCATTAATCTGTTTCAGGGTGTTGGAATCTCTATTCACATTAATTTTGTTTAAATAAAACAAAAAAAAAATATTTCAGAATAAGGTTGTGCAGAAAGATCTAATTTTTTGTTTATTGTACATTAACTCTTTCAGTTCACCCAGTTAAAGCCCAACTCCAACCAAAACTCTGTGGCCCCTTTCACAAAGGCAACCCAATCAGGTCCTCCTGTCAGTTTGACCTGATCGGATGGTTCATGTAACCCTATTGGCCGGCGGACGTTAAACAACTTGTGTCCATTTACACCCTCCTACCTCCAATCCGATACGGTCTGCTTTAAAGAAAAAAAAAAATGGAAGGGGATTCTTTCCCCTCCCTCTAGGCAGATCAGATCGGAGGGCAGTCAGGTGTAAATCAGTCCATTTACACCTGGCCACCCATAGAATAGAGCGGACTGTGGCCGTGTCCGCTCTGCATAAACTGAGCAGACATGGACCTGTCACCTGCCTGCTTTGCTCTGATCAGCAGGAAACAGATCCCCTGCTGAGTAAAGTGGATTCCACCCCATGTGAAAGGGGCCTTTGTCTAGTCTTGGATAAAGTGTGGAAGAGTTAGGACCTCTGTCAGGTTTTTGTTATCAGTGCTCACGTTGGGGAGAGCGTCTCTGATGTCACAAGGACAGGACATGGGAAGTTTTTGCAGTGGGGAATGACAACCAAAACATTTTTCTTCTTTTAGTAGAGTGAAGAAGGGTAGAACATCTATCATATTTTATGTGCCTCCTTCTACAGGCAACACCTTTTCCACTCATTTCTTGTTTTGGTTGTCAAAGAGACAGAACGTAGAGTGAAATCTAACCATAATCTGCAATACAAACCTGATTGCAATTGTAACCCTTTCCTATGCTGTCCAAAAAAAAAGCTTTGGCTGGAGCTGGACTTTAAATTGGACTTACGTTATTTTGCAATCCTAATACCGTACCTCTTTAAAAAAAAAAATGGAATGCTAATATACCGTATTTTTTGCTCCATAAGACGCACCTGACCATAAGACGCACCTAGGTTTTAGAGGAGGAAAACAAGAAAAAAAAAAAATATTCTGAAACAAATGGTGTACTAAAATATTTACCAGTGCCCATGAAATGCAGCCTGACCTGTGTCAAAGAAATGCAGCCTGTACAATTGCCATAAATGCAGTCTGAATATTGCCATTATTGCAGCCTGACTATTACCATTAATGCAGCCTAACAATTGCCATGAATGCAGCCATTGCTCAGGCTGCTCTGTCCCCTCAGCAGGTGTCAAGGCAAGCAATCGCCCAGCGCTAGTGGGGGCCTGGGATGTCTGTCTTCTGGGACTAGCATTGCGACCGCGGGGAGGGGGGGGTGGTGGGGCAGTGACGACAGCGGTGGGTAGCGAAGCTGGTAGTGGCGGGGGCGATGCCAGTTGTATGTTCGTACCATAAGACGCAGAGACATTTTCCCCCATATTTTTGAGGGAAAAAAAGTGCATCTTATGGTCCGAAAAATACGGTGCTTGCTAAAGAACCAAGCTCTATGGGCTTTTACTGGTAAGGTGAACAAAAACCTCAATACTGGTCACTTGAGATCAGCTGCAGAGGCGGTTTAATGTGGACAATCAGCAATTCTGTCAGAACATCATTTCATTACAATACTTCAAGCACAGTTTAAAAGTATGTGGAAATGCATTTATCTTAACCTTTGAAAGGTGTGGGTACAGACGATTCAAAAGTTGGCCAATACAGCAGGGACCGGTCGAATTTCAATCTGTGTTGCCCTCCCTGTTTCGACAGAAGTCAATCTTCAGATAGACTTCTGTCAAACGTTCATCGATCACCAGGTGCAGCCACCGCTCAGTTTATTCTGACAGTGGAATACCCCCGCTGTCAGTATACAATGTTGAAAAATTCCCTGATGTCAGTATACAATGTTGGGAGAAACCCCGCTGTCAGTACACAGTGTTGCAGTTGGGAGGATTCCCCTTCTTCCACCTTGCTTGTGTGGATGGGGGAATCCATTTTTTCATTTGTTCCACCTACTGGTTGAAAAAAAAAAAATGACCGTGTATACCCAGCTTAAGAGGGACAATTTTTAAAGTGGCATAATGTGACACAACAAAGTAAAAAGTGGGCCTAACCATTTGGGTATGGCTTAAAGCTTTACCTGTAGCAGCTTTGATCAGAATCCCACCTGGCACTGGAAGATTTATCTTAAGGACAGTAACCCATCCAAGAAGGTATTGTTTATTCATAAAATGATTTATGTATTTGTTTAGCTAGCTACAACTTTTACTATGTGCAGTATATTTAGAGTGCAACAAACCAACAGCTCTTGTAGAGATTACAGTGATAAATACCAATTACACTGCAAACACATTTGGCATAAAATATTTAGAAAACATCATTTGACACTGACCTTTCTGCCGAGTACTGCAAAACCTGTTGTGCCCACTCATTGCGTACAGCGCACACATACATAGTCCTTTTACCCACAAAATATGCTTTAATTACAGCGCAACAAAGCAAGAGTCTAGCAGACACATAAAAACCTCAGTAGACTAATTTTTTTAAAAACTAAACCGTTCCATTACATATACTTTTATGCACACAGTTTACCTTAACCAGTTCCCACCTGGCCTATAGACAAATGAGGGCCAGGCAGGACCGCTTTAGACATCATATGGCTTCCTACCTGAAACGTGCCTTGCACGTATTGCTCTGGTCACAATTTGTAAAACAATAAAAAGTAATAAAAATATTTGTTAAAATGTTTTTATTTTTTCTACATCCTGTCACCAGTCAGCGTCCCTGATCACCACCACACCAGTTATATGATGACACAGTGTATAGCACTGGTGACTGTATTGTTAAAAATAAAAAGAGTCTTTATTTTTTTATTAATTTTTCAAAAAATTTTGACAAAAAAATACAAATTCAAAAGACTCACCATGCCTCGTACTATATACCTTGGACGGCCTACTTTCCAAAAAAGGGTCATTTGGGGGGTATATGTACTTTCCTGGCCCTTTTGGGCCTCAAGAAAGGAGATGTGTCATCTGTATATCAGGATTGATTTACAGATATACTGTATATGCCATATTTTAGTACAGACTAAAATATATACACTGCTTTGGGTTATTTTTTACCAAAAAAAAGTAAAATACATTTTGTCCTAAATTTATGAAGAAAGATTATTTATTTGCAAAATGTTATAAACAGAAACAAAGAAAATGCATTTTTTTCAAAAATGTTGGTCTATTTAAATTTATTTAGCAAAAAAATAAAAAACCCAGTGGTGATAAAATACCACCAAAAGAAAGCTCTATTTCTGTCAACAAAATCATGAAAACTTCATATGGGTACAGTGTTGCATGAACGCACAATTGTCATTCAAAGTGTGATAGTGCTGAAAGCTGTAAATTGCCTGGACAGGAAGGGGGTGAAAGTGCCCAGTATTGAAGTAGTGGTAGTGGAAATTAATTAAAACATTTGTTACCCTAAAAGAAAAAAAATAAATTTTTTTGATCCTGTCCCTTTAAAGCATTTTATACAACACAGTGCTTGTGCCGTGTCATTTTGCCCCCTGTATCACCTGAAATACCTAGCTGATCCTGCCCTCCCCCCTGTAAACTGACCACGGTATATCATGGCTGCTGAGCCCTGACACCGTGGTCAGTTTGTGCCTCCGTCATCCGGAGCTCTCCTCTATCCCCCCCCCTCCCCCCCATGACAGTGCCCATCTTTTTTTTTGAAAAATTATGTTTATTCAACATTTTGTTAGACATATATACAAAACAAAAACGTAACTTGTATACCAACCCCCTCCCCTCCCTAGCTAAAACCTCCCTCCACCCCCTCCCAAGCCCTCTCCCCCTCCCCATAACCTGTGCAACAATCCATTACAGTACATGAACATAGTCAATTCCATGACTTTGTTAACAGCAACCATAGTTTCTTAGGAATAATACATTACACCATCCTTTCAGGGAAACAGTCTTCTACCTGGTCACACCCAGTACATCAATGTAATTATGATTTCAGCCAGGTCCTAACCTCTATAACACCTATGCTAAAGTTTCATTAGCATCAATCCAGCACTGCCACACCTTCTCAAATTTTTTTGGGCAGCCCCTACTCAGGTATGTAGCTTTGTATAGAGGTAATGCCTTGTTTACCATGTCTTTCCAAAAAAGACACCGTTGGTGACTCAGACCTCTTCCAATAACATAAAATGGCTTCACGGGCATAAAACAGAAAGATAGATATCATGGTCCTCTGGGCTCTACGTGGCCCGATCTCCTCCACCAAGCCCAGCAAACATACCGACACTGAGTGGAATAGGTATATTCAGTAAGGCCTGAACGGTGCGCGTAACCCCCGTCCAGAACTCCCAGATCGGCTGGCAATGCCAAAATACATGGTCAAAGTCCGCCGGGCTGTTTGCACATCGCCAGCACTCGCCTGCATCAGTACCATATATGCTAGCTAGCCTTGCTGGGGTATAATATATCTTATGCAACAGTTTAAATTGTATAAGTCTGTCTCTGGTCGACACTAGAGTCCTAAACGGGTGGTCCCACATATCATCCCAATTATCTCTCCCGAAGTCGGGAATTAAAGTACTCCATGTGTCCCTACATTTACTGAGCATTTTTGGCGTTTCAACAAACAACCCTTTATAGACCTCCGATGAGGGCTTTTTCAAATTTTCTTCACACAGTAAAGATTCTAAGGGGGATATCCCTATTTCCAGGGTATCTGATCCAAATTGTGTCTTGAATGCATGACTTAGTTGCAAATAACGGAAGAAGTACCAGTTGGGCAACCCATGTTTGTCCTTTAGTTGATTGAAAGTGAGTAATTTTTTACCCCCCACTATGTGTTTCAGTTGTTTTACACCCACTGTAGCCCAAATGATGGGATCAGGTATCATACCCAGATTCGTTTGGGGTTAAACCACAAGGGGGGTATCTGGGGACCATACACCCATCTGAGATTTCATCAGCACCCTCGCTCTGTGCTATGCACGTATCGTAATGCGCATCGAGTCAGTCGGAGATGACAGTGCCGAGGTGCCTCTGTGTATCAGAAAGAATAGGCTCTCATATGACCCCATATAGGCTGCTTCCAACAGATTGGCTGCATCCCCATTGTCACGTATCAGCCAACGCCTAGCTACCACCATTTGCCCAGCTATGAAGTATTTAAAAAGATCCGGAAGGGCAAGCCCTCCCTGTCCCAAAGGCTCCTGCAGTGTTCGAAGGCTAATCCTGGGATGTGTTGAGGACCAAAGGAAGGACCCAAACAGGCTGTTCACAGGTTTGAAGAACAATGATGGAACCCAGACCAGAAAGTTCCTTAAAAAGTATAAGAAGACCGGTAGAACCTTCATCTTAATAAGGTTAACCCTTCCAATAAGTGAAAGTGGTAGATGCTTCCAAGCATCCAGCTGTATTTTTGTCTTAGCCAGTACTGGGAGAAGATTTAATGACATATAATCACTTACTTTAGGTGTTATATGAATACCAAGATATTTGAACTGCGATACCCAGGAAATGGGGACCTGTTTTGTCGCCAGAGCCTGAGCATCCGGATCAATGGCCATCACACTAGACTTCTCCCAGTTCACACACAACCCCGAGAACCTGGAGTACTCTCCCAACATCTTAAATAATGCCTCCAAAGATGGCCCCGGGTCTTGTAAAAAGAGAAGCATATCGTCTGCGTAAAAGCAGTACACTCGCGAATGCCTCCCACATCTAATGCTTTTACATCTGGTGATTTACAGATCGCTATGGACAGGGGCTCTATCGCCAGAGCGAACAGTGAAGGCGAAAGGAGGCATCCCTGACGCATCCTCTGCCTACTGCAAACTGTTGTGATACAGACACGCCCAATTTGATAGCTGCCATTGGCTTACTATAAAGCAAAGATATCCATGTCCTAAATACGTCTCCAAACCCCATGTGACGCAACACCGCCGACATGTAGTTCCAATCCACAGAATCAAACGCTTTAGCCATATCGAGGGACACCACCACCCTTGCCCCTCAATTAACATGGTCAGTTTGGAGATGTGTGAACAGCCTGCGCAGGTTTGTGTCTGTAGATTTCTGAGGAATAAAGCCTGTTTGATCTATGGTCACTAAAGTAGTAATAACTTTTGACAGTCTTGTGGCCAATATCCTAGTCAAGATCTTCAAGTCTTGATTCAGAAGTGCTATGGGTCTATAGGAGGAGCATACCAATGGGTCCTTACCCGGTTTAGGTAATAGAATAACCTGAGCATCCAACAGTGTATCCAGTAGAATCTTATTTTCTAGACAAAAGAGGAAGAGAGATTTAAGTCGCGGAACCAGGGCCTCCAGATGTGCTCTATACCACTCTATACGTAGCCCGTCAGGTCCTGGGGATTTACGTGGGAGGGAATGATCTGATGGCTGTTTCAATCTCCTTCTCTGTTATCTCAGCCTCCAGTTCAGTCCTATCAGCCTCCGAGAGCATAGGGATATCTAAAGAAGACAGTAATATTTCTAATTCTTGTACATTGTGAGCAGGTATAGGAGCATATAGTGTCCTGTAATATTCAACAAACGTATCCAAAATGTCAGTTGGATCTGTAAGAAGGATACACTGGCTGTTTCTAATACATGGTATGTTGGTCTGCAGTCTCTGCTCGCGACTAAAATGACCAGCAACTTCCCATTTTTATCACCCTGTTCAAAGATGGACTCAGCCCTCCTTGTCCAGGAAGTGTGTGTTAACTAGCTTCCAGAAGTTCTAAGTAGGTGACATCTGAGTGGTCATTAGCATGAGCTGCTTCGTGTGCCCTCTCTACCTCTTGTAATTCTTGAGTGTTGCTATTGAAACTTTTCCTGGTCTGTTTAATGGCCGAAATGTACTGCCCCCGCATACATCGACTCCACCTCTAATCAACCCAGATTCAACCTCCATGCTCCCCCCCTAAGCCTTGAGGGCAGACCCATATGTACAGACAGGGGTGTATGATCTGAGAGGCCACCCGCCAGATAGTTTGCACCTCGTACCAGCTGTAGCATGGGGCCATTGGCGAATGCCAAGTCTATCCTAGAGGAAGATTTATGCGTTTTTGATAAATAGGAAAAACTCCTGGTGGTTGGATTCTTCCATCTCCACAGCTCTGTTAAGGAAGCCATGTCCGCCCATGCAGCCAATTCCACTGAGGCCGCTCTGGACACATTAGATGAATCCAGGGCAGCACACAAGATGGCGTTAATGTCACCTGCTATCAGTAGGGGAAGATGCATAAAAGGGGCCAACTTGCTCAGCAAATCATATAATATCTGAATCTGGAATAGGGGAGGAACATAGAGGTTTACCAGCACCATTTTATGCGTGTATATATACAGTGCCCATGCTTACCCTCCTGCTGCTGAAATAACTTTAGTATTTTAAGTAAATCCCCCTAATGGAATGTCTCCAGTGTCTGTGCTTTATTAAAAAATGCCTCTGTATGCCTTATTTCAAACTTGAGAAGGAGCGTGAGCTGAGTGTATGCTCCAAAATGAGCCGCGAGCACACCAGTGACGTCATCACGAACGATGCTGCGTTTCAGCCCTCATTCTCAACTACCCACCATCTTACCAGCATGCTGCCCGCCAGGACAGCTCCATGAGTGGCGTGAAATAGTACGGACCAGTGCACTTCCCTTCCACCGGATCACCACATATGCCTATCACCTATGTCCTCCATGTATGTTTTGTTCCTTTGCTCTATTATTAAATGTTTTACAGTCTAGACTCAGAGGCGCCTGTATCTTCTTTTTTGCATGTTTGGAGACCAATTCTACTCCCCCTAAGGCTGGCCCTGAGCACATCAACTGTGTATCTTTCACTTAATACAAAGAAACTGCAACTCTAAAAGACTTTGATAGACTCTGCATTGTTATAATGCACTTCTGCTTGCGCCCTGACCGCCTTTGCAGCCACAGTTTAAAGCGGCCTGCCGGGAAATTTCTCGGACCCCCAGCCTTTCCCTCCCAACCAGTTCAGACCTCCTGTCTCGCAAACAATACCCCCTCCCACACCCCCAGTACAGACCCTACCTGTTTAATACACTGGTACAGACCCCTTTCCCCCCATTCAGCTCACTCATCAGATGCAATGGAGAGATGCAGTGGGAAGTCCTCCCCTCAGCTGTGCAACGTGACTGGAGCTAAAGAGGGCCTTCTATTGGCTCTGCATATGGATGAGCCAATAACGCTCATTCGTGTGCAGCGCCCACTGCCTACCCATTCATATGCAAATCATACACAGATTTGAATATTATTGAGCTGTGGGCCCAGTGTACAGGGGTAGTGCCTTTGTGGGACACTGTACACAGGACACCGGTAGTATGATGAAAATGTGGGACAGTCACACAAAGTCCAGAACTGTGGGGAGGTATAGGAAAACCACTCACATGAGGTCCCCCAATTGTTGTGGTCCCAAAATATTTAGACATACTATTCCTTATCCTGAGTTCTAATGGAAATCAGATTATTTTGGGTTTCCAAGACATTGACACAATGACTTGAATTTATAAACCTAAACATTTTTGCTGCTGTAAAATGTAATGCAGTGTTAGAAAAGGAGGACTAAAAACCATCTACCTGAAGTGCGGAAAAACAGCAACTAGCTTTAAACATGCCCTGAGATGCATGCCTTAAAGCAGAACTATAAGGATTTTTTTTTCCATTTTGGGTATCGTAAGAGGGTTAAAACCCCTGTTGGTTTTTCTTTTCTGCCATTTGTGTCACAGTAGGGAGATTTCCCTTCACTGCCACAACAGGAAGTGACCAGAAATCCCATGAAAAGAGTGCAGAAAATCACTGCCACCAGTGTTAGTAGAACTAGTGTCCCCATTAGAAGATTTCCCCTCTATTTCTATTCTGGTAACAAGTCAAAATTAGGGTTTTTCAATCACTCATGGTGATAATGGTCACCAGGACAAAACAGACAGGGTGAATCTTACTGATGGGAACACAGAAATAAAAAAACAGAATGGTATTCTAATCCCTCTTCATGTTTTCCAAAACAAAAAAGAAAAAAGTTTTGCCTTTGGTTATACAAATCAATTAAAAAACTAAAAAGAGAAACTGTCCATGTAGACTTTTATCATCTAAACATACTAGTTGCTATGCTTTCAATCCTTAACCACTTCCCGCCCGGCCTATAGCAGATGACGGCCAGGCGGTGGTTCAGTTATCCTGACTGGGCGTCATATGACGTCCTTCAGGATAACAGCCGCTGCGTGCCCGTGGGGGCGTGCATCGCGGCGATCGGTGGTGTGGTGTGTCAGTCTGACACACCGCACCACCGATCTCGGTAAAGAGCCTCAGACGGAAGCTCTTTACCACGTGATCAGCCGTGTCCAATCACAGCTGATCACGATGTAAACAGGAAAAGCCAGCAATCGGCTTTTCCTCACTCGTGTCGTGCCACTGTCGTGTCGTGTCACTCGTGCAGAAGGCTGAAGATCCTGACCCATCTGGGTTTACCGAGCGCCTTCTGCGCCAGCTGTTCCCCCAGATGGCTTTCTTCCCCTTCTTCGCAGTAGAACGGGCCCATAGAATGCCAGCTGCCCGAGGTCCCCTTGGGGCTCCGCCTCGCACATTCATCCTTCGGCTATTGAACTACCGAGACCGGGATGCAGTGCTGAGGGAGAGCAGGAAGATGGAGGCTCTGCGCTTTGAGGGGTCTCATCTGATGATCTTTCCAGATTTCTCCGTGGAGACGCAAAAACAGCGCAAGTCATTCGACCACATGAAGCAAGCTTTACGCCAGCGAGGCTTTAAATATAGCATGCTTTTCCCAGCCCGCCTGCGGGTTCAAGACGGGGAAACACACTGATTTTTTACAATCCCTGAAGCTATCAACTGGCTGGAGACCATCCCACAGCGCTAAGTTCACGTCCATGATGATGCTTGATCTCTCTATCTTTGGTGGGTGAGTCCCTGTACACTGCAACACACTGCTACTTCCCCTTGGATGGCTAATGGATACTGACTAAAACACTATTGTTATTATTACTGATGCTGAAATGCATTGCTTCTCCCTGCTGCCTCTGTTTGCAGGGTCTAATCATAGCAATCCACTTATGCTTTGAACTTTGTGCTGTTCACACTGCCCAGTGAGCACCCTGAACAGAAGAACTTACTCTGATGTATTATGGGACTCTCACTCATGAGGATACCTCCTAAACTTATACTCCGACACAAGGGGAACAGAGAGTTGCTGATCTGAAGTCCCCCCCTTTTTTGTAACCTTATAACTTCCCTCTCCTACTCATTTTAATTTGTTGCGGCAGATAGGTCCCCATTCTTACATGGGGGATACACTCCTTACGCAGGGAACTTGACTCTTTTTTTTACGTTTGGTTAATGTATGGCTGGCGGGCAATACAACTGGTAACCAGTTTGTGAGTTCTCTTTGCTGTGCCTCCAAGGCGCCCTGTTGGCGCATTGCCTCCCAAGGACTTAAAGTCATGATTTGTTTGGGCTGTCAAATGCACCCAAGTTCAGGGGGTTGGGTGGGGGGGGATGGGTTTTGTACAACGGTACACCATGAAATATGTTTATGATGATGCTCATGTACTAGAATTATTTCTGACCTGTTTGCTAAAGGTAAAGTTACTGCTTGACAGCGAATCAGAGTTGTTGGTTCTGCGTCTGGGTCTGGATGGGGGTCCGGAGGGTTTGGAGGGCAAGTTTGCTACTCGTATACTAATATGGCCCCTCTTAGAGTGATATCCTGGAATGTGCGGGGGTTAAATTCCAAACTCAAACGATCCCTGGTGTTCTCATATCTGAAAAAATACCACCTGCACATCTGTCTGATCCAGGAGACTCACCTTATGGGTTCCAGAATACTTTCCCTTAAGAAGCCCTGGGTGGGATCTGATTTTCACTCCACTTACTCTTCCTACTCCCGTGGAGTTAGTGTTCTTGTGCACAAGGCGCTCTCTTTTGTGCTTCTGGACCTCCACCTAGACCCGGACGGACAATATGTAATCATACATGCACTATGTGACAGACTGGATATGATAATTGTGGGCTTATATGTACCCCCACCGACCAAAATGGTGGTACTACATAAAATCCAAACCATTGTCGCCAGTTACCCCACCTCCAATATACTCATAGCAGGTGATTTCAACATGACCCCCAACTGTAGTGCTGATAAGTTACATCCAGGTCTGACGACCGACACAGCGTTGTCCCGTTGGGCAGAGGTATATGGCCTATATGATACGTGGAGGTGGAAAAATCCGCATAGTAGACAATTTTCATGCCACTCTACAACTCATGTGACACTATCTCGCATTGATCTAATATATGTTACTGGTCCCCTGCTGACTAGGGTGACTGCGGTGTCCCTTCTACCACGTGGCATATCGGACCATACTGGTCCTCTCTATGGACTCAGCAGCTGGTGTGGGCCTGTGGGGACTTCCCAGATACTGGATCACTGATGAGAAACTGGAACCGTTAATGTTAGCGGAACTTGGGGAATACTGGACACATAATGACCAATCGGCCCCCCCACCGGTGGTGTGGGATGCATTCAAGGCATTTGCCAGAGGTAGATATCAGTTTAATATATCCAAAATTAGGAAGGAGTCACGATTGGAGCTCTCGACGGCTGAAAAACAGGCCCTACAACTGGAGGCTCGATACACAAGCGCACCTAACCAAAGTTCACACGCTGATATGCTCACTGCCTATAGGGAAGTGGCACTTATTCGCGCAGCCTCCTGCCGGCACTTCCTCCTTGCTCAGACCCAGCGCATATTTGAGCAGGGTGAGCGATCAGGTAGACTATTGGCCTGGTTGGCCTTGGAACGGTCGCGGGGCTCCTGTATCGCGAATATCAGAGATGACGATGGTACTTTGCTCACTGATCCCGTGCATATTAATGCGAGATTTGAGCGGTACTATTGGCAGCTCTATACCTCCAGAGCAACATACTCCCTTGAATAGTTAAACTCGTTTCTCCTGACGATAGAATTCCCTACCCTAACGGCAGAAGCTAGCCAGGCACTTGAGGCTCCTATAACATTGAAAGAGGTTCAGGGAGCCATTAAGTCACTTCAGGCGGGCAAGTCTCCAGGCCCCGACCGGACTTCCTGCGGAGTTCTACAAAACCAACCTGGATATAATAGGCCCACACTTCCATTCCACGCTTATTTAAGCACTGTCTCAGCAATGTCTCCCGGACTCAATGATGGAGGCTGTGATCATTGTCATCCCCAAACCCGGGAAGGACCCGGAATTGTGCTCGTCCTACCGGCCCATATCTTTACTAAATGTGGATGCCAAAATCCTCACTAAGATCTTGGCGGGTAGGTTGAATTCAGTGATACTCTCCTTAATACATGGCGACCAGACAGGGTTTATGGCGGGTAAGGGCACGGATAGAAATATCCGCAGACTCCGAACTAATATAGCGATTCCCTGAGATCCCACTACTGGCGGGGTGGTGGCCTCGTTAGACGCCGAGAAGGCCTTCGACTCGGTTGAGTGGGATTTTCTATGGCAGGTAATGACTAAATTTGGATTCAGAACTAAATTCATCAGCTGAGTCAAATTACTCTACAAATCACCAACAGCTCGTATACGCGCTTGTGGTGTCATCTCTCCATATAACCCATGGCTATACTACTCCGTTCGGCCACTGTGGTGAAGGGATTAGAGGTGGGGCCGCTAGTGGAGTGGATATCATTATATGCCGACGACATGCCATAGGCGTGCGCACAGGGTGTGCCAGGTGTGCCTGGGCACACCCTAATCGCCTTGTGTGGTGCATATTCCCCCCTGTTCATCCCCCCAAAAAATGTTACAAAATAAAATAATTTAATTTAAAAATAAAATAAAACTAATGACACTGTCCACTGCCCTACTGACACCTAATGCAAGAGGCTGCGCACACCTATGCAACATGCTTTTATACCTCGGCGACGATTCTCATTCCCTGGTGGCGGCCCTAGAGATTATAGATCACTACGGCAGTTATTCCGGGGTTAAAATTAATTGGACCAAATCTAGCCTGTTTGGTCTATCTAATAATGACCCCCCCACGAATAACCTGACCCCCCCTCCGCAGAGTCTCCCAGTTTAAGTATCTTGGTATTGAAATCCGCAATGATCTAACTCATTATTTGGCGGACAACTTATACCCAGTCCTCCAGGCCCTTATTGCAAAATGCCAGGCCTGGAAAACGCTCCCATTGACACCGGTGGGAAGAGTGAACCTATTAAAAATGACGTTTCTCCCCGCAACTCCCCCTATCTTCTGGCGACTTGGCGTTACCATGCTTCCAGAAATATTACTTGGCAGCGGTGTTGGTCACTGTTCGCTGGTGGTTTAAACAGACTAAATCAAACCCCGCGGTTAATCTCGAAGCGGCCATACTGGGTTCCTACTCAGCCCTCACAAACGTGGTGTACAGGGAAATAAGGGCTAGCCCGCATATAACTCTACCGATGCGCACCACAATACAGGTGTGGGAGAAAGTTACTGCAGCCATAGCCACACGCGATACCATTTCTCCCCACACCCCATTATGGGGTAACCCCAAACTTTCGCATTTTAGATCCATTCCAGATCCCAGTATATGGGCTAAATTTGGGATAGTGAAGATTAAGCAGATTATGCCTAATGGGAAATTGCTCCCATTTCCAGAACTCCGAGTGACATATCAACTCCCTTCGTGGATGCTCTTTCGATATTTACAGTTGAAACATGCAATGCAGGCACAATTTCCCAGAGGGGTCACAGTGGTACCACATGTGATAGAGAGCTTTCTTACCTCACGGGGGGTAGATAGGATAATGTCCTCCATATACCTACGCCTTACCTGTGAAGACTCTGAGAAGAACCCCCCCTTACTACAGATATGGAGGATAGATATCCCTGATCTCTCTGAAGAAAACTGGGAAATAGCAATTCAGCATTATATACCGACAGTAATTTCTGCTAGGGATAGATTTATTCAACTCAAGTTCATACACAGGGCCTATTACACCCCCCAGAGACTAGCCCGGATATATCCCACACAATCAGAAAAATGCCCAAAATGTCAGCAGTCAATAGGGACATTCTATCACGTTATATGGGAATGCCCCGTCCTCCAGGAGTATTGGAAAAAAGTGGTCGAGGAGATTAGCACTATTACCAACCTCTCCATACCCTTAGACCCCAAGATCCTTATTTTAGGCATTACAGAATTAATAACGCATTCCACGCATACCAAATTATTAATATTTCATCTATGCTTCTATGCCAGGAAAACTCTCCTCCAACAATGGAGACTAGCGACTCCCCCCACGGTGACTCAGTGGCGTGCTCTGGTTGAGGCTGTGCTGCTTTTATATAAACTAACATATATGGGCCGCAAGTGCCCCCAAAAGTTTGACAAAGTGTGGAAACCATGGGTCACTACTAGATCATCTCCGGTGTGAAGCTGCCAATGCAGATAGTTCAATAACTACTGATACTATTAACTACATGTATTGGAAATTAAATCTTAGTTACGTAGTTGGGGGCTGAAAGACGGGGGTGGTCCTTGCCTGCCTGAATTCCCTAGAACTCACTGATGTGCCTGAGGGGATGCATTGGAAACTACCAGGACTTCTTTGAGGGATCTCCTCCTCCTCTGGAACCCCCCTGATATTGCTGATTCTACCTCCTAACATGCTCCCAACCATTGATATTGCCCTGGTCTATAGTGATCAAGTGTCTGTCTAAGATGTTACAATAGTATAGCTGGGACCTCTATGGACCCCCTCTTTTCTCCCATTCCCCCTTACCAAACCCATCTTGACTTCTTACATCATACTAGGTAAATGTCAGGAATACCCTCCCCCGTTTTGTATCCCTGATATTAATTGTGTAGCATCATCGACTCCCTTTAATTCTTTCTATTTAGATCCTTTATGTATGTCTAGAATACCTTGCTATCGTATACCTTTGATGTACCACTGCTTTGTTTTTTGTTTGTATTGTTTTGTTATTAATAAAAACGTTTTTGTTAAAAAAAAAAAAAAAATTACATCAGTGATGCCCAGCAATGCCACCCATCAGTGTCAGTGCCATCTATCAGTGCCCATCAGTGCCACCCATAATCAGTGCTGTGTCTTGGCCTAGGCCAACAAGGCCCAGGCCTAGGGCGGCACTGTGCGGGGGGGGGGGGGGGTGGCAGCAAAAAGCCGCCCCCCCCCCCCCGAAAATGGCAGCGGCGCCCTCTTCCCGACTTCAGCACAGCAGGGCCACCATCTGGGGAGTACAGCTTAGCAGTGCAGTGGTGTCCTGGGTGCCGTGAAGCCGCCCCTCCGTACAGCTGTGATTCTGTCTCTGATTGGCCCTCTGCTGTGGCCAATCATGGGGAGGAAAACAGCGGTCAGGAAGCTGGGCGGCGGCACGGTAAAACCAATTAGAGCCGATCTCTCTCTCTCTCTCTTCTCCCTTCGGCTGACAGAAAGGGGAGGGGGGGGCGAGCGGGGGAGTTCTCTGGTAAATGGAGCAGCAGATCTGTGACAGGGAGAGGAGAGATGCGGGCTGTCTGTGTATCTCCCCGCTCGCCTCCCCCTCCCCTGACTGTTTTCCTCCCCATGATTGGCCACAGCAGAGGGCCAATCAGAAGACTCTGGGAGGCATCATGGGAAAAGTAGTCCCTGAAGAGTGGCGGCCCCTGTGTGTCCACAGACATGCTACAGCCCCCAGAATACATGCACTCTGCTGAGGGGGGGTGTTAGAGGAGAAAAAGAGAGTACTGTGCTGGGGGAAGCCAAAGAGGGAGCCACGCTGTACCCGCACCACCAGAGAGCCACACTGTACCCGCACCACCAGAGAGCCACGCTGTACCCGCACCACCAGAGAGCCACGCTGTACCCGCACCACCAGAGAGCCACGCTGTACCCGCACCACCAGAGAGCCAGCCACACTGTTCCCGCACCACCAGAGAGCCACGCTGTACTCGCACCACCAGAGAGCCACGCTGTACCCGCACCACCAGAGAGCCAGCCACACTGTTCCCGCACCACCAAAGAGAGAGCCACGCTGTACCCGCACCACCAGAGGGGGAGAAAGATAAAGCCACTGCCAGGGTACAGACATGCTACACTACTGACCAGAGTCAGCCTGGGCAACCCAGAGTGAGCGAACGTCCAGCCGGAGGGATCACTGTTGTGGTTTCACCGGGTCTGGTAAGAGAGCCTGTTGGCCAGTATTCATTATTGTTCCCAGGGACTGAGCCATTAGGAAGTGCCTAACCTGATATCCTCTAGGCCTTGTTGACCGCCATAATGAGCTCCAACGCTGGGCCTCCAGTCACAAAATTAAGGGGGATGACACAATTTTTACAGCTCCAGGTGACACCAAACCTAGTGACGCCACTGTCCCGGAGCCCACAACAAGTTCCGGCACTGAGCTTCGGTAACTGGCAGCCAGAGTGCGCTAGCGTGGGCACCCAGGACATCTGCCACCTGGGGTCCCACAAGCGCCGATCATCTTTTCGTAGCAGCCGACACCTCTCTCCCCACTGTCAGCCACACACACTCCTCAGCTCCTCCTCCTTCTCGGCTCCAGTGTTCTAGTGTACACAGCCAGGAGGAGAAGGAGCCACAGAGGAGGGACACGACTTCAGTGCATGAGCCGCGCTTCTGCTCTGAGGTCTGTGTATAGTTTACAGTGGAGGGGGACACAGTAACCGGGAAGGGGGCAGATAACAGATGCACACATGGATGAGGGGAGGGGGGTAAGGGGATATGTGCTGGGTGCTTTGGGAGGGGAGAAGATATGTGTTAGTGGGGGGGGTCTGATCCTCCCCTCCCAAAGCAACTAGCACATATCCCCCAAATGAAAAGATGCCGCATGCCTCTCTGTACTCTTCCCGCGGCGTCCCTCTGTCCTCCTCCAATGAAGATGACAGGGCGGATCTTTAAAAGAAAGGGGTGTGGCCTTGACAGGAAGGGGTGGGTCATATTTAAATTAGGGGGTGCGCAAGCTCAGTCAGGCCTAGGGCAGCACAAAACCTAAATACACCACTGCCCATAATTGCCCATCAGTGCCGCTTACGAGTGCCCATCAGTGCCACCTATCAGTGCCCATCAGTGCTGCTTTATCAGTGCCCATCATTGAAGAAGAAAACTTACTTATTTATGGTCTTTTTTTATTTGTTTGCGCAAAAAATAAAAATCGCAGAGGTGATCAAATACCACCAAAAGAAGGCTCTACAAAATGATAAAAAATCTGTTTGGGTACACCGTTGTATGACCGTGCAATTGTCATTCAAATTGCTACAGCACTGAAAGCTGAAAATTGGCTTGGGCAGGAAGATGTCTAAGTGCCCTGTATTGAAGTGGTTAAAGTGGTTGTAAACCTCAGACATGAAATATGAAGAAAACCTATCCCTTTATATTATGTACTTGTCTCAATTCAGAACATTTAATTTCCTGTCATTTCTATCTGCTGCTTCACTCCTCAGCTATCAGCATGAATCACAAGTTTTCCTGACACCAGCTCTGTTCCTGTGTGAAGTGGGTGTGACCCTTCCCTCAGCTCTCTCTTCACTGAGCTTTATAACTTCTGCTCTCTGGCCCATTTTCTGACAACTCAGACAAGCTTTATAAATTCTGGACTTTGAACGGATGTAGAGAAGTGAAGACTGCAGATAAACAGGTACAACTTGTGTAGGAGGATTTGTTTCATCCCTGTGCATCACTTGAGTCCAGTTACTTCACTGGATATGGGTAAGGGTTTACAACTACTGTAATTTACTGAGCTCCAACAGGCATACAGATAAAAAAATGTTGTTGTAAAGTCAAAACCTCTGATCTGCATATGTGCATTGCCTTAAAAGCCACTATGCCAACGTCACAGGAAGTCAACATTTTCAGAAGGAGAAACCAGCAATAGCAGCATACACAGTCTCTCTGCACAGGTTTCCTTTAAAATTACCCCAGCAGTAAGTATAATATACAAGACATAAAACAATGCAGCTCTGCATTCATTTAATTAATTTTATATTGGTAATAAAGCAGTTTAAGTACCCAAATCAAATTTGGTATCAGCCTCTTGTAATCCTTGTACAGAAGAGTCTAGACTGGGAGAAGGAAATGCAGTACAATGAGCCAATCAGTAATTTTGCTGCAATGCTCATTTGCTAACAATGAACATTCTGACTGTAGAAGAGAGCAAAGAGATGAGCTCATCAGTCTGCTGCTTCTCCTTTTACTGTCCAGTTATACCAAAACAAAGAAGTTCCCCTAGTGGTGGATTTTAAAGGCACATATAAAAGAGCGTAGAGGGAGTATATATAGTAAATACAGTAATTTATTGATTTGAAAACATAGTAAAAACATCAAGCAAAAATATAACAATAGTTGTAAGGAATGTGAATCATGTACTTATACATAGATATAATGTTGATACCAATATTCTTGCACCCGACGCGTTTCAGAGTTACTTAGCCTCCTTCCTCGGGGGTGGATATAAGTTTACAGAGAATTATTGACACTGTGTAGGCTGATTTAGCATTCCAGAATAGTTAAAAACAAAGGCACTGACATTGTCTATCCAGTGTATTCCTGATTACGGTAGATGGGAGTTCATTATCATATTATCATTGCTGTTACTTCATGCGCAACAGTAAAGAATTTATTCGTATGGATGTAAATAGGTGGTATGTTCTTCAAAAAAATGAAGAAAAGCCCAAAAAGGGGCGTAAAGAGGTTTAAAAACCTGGAGCTCCACTGAGGCCGAGGGCGGGTTCTGATAGTGGCTCAATAGATGGTTCAAGGGGGTACGTAATAAGTAACTGGTATTGGCTCGATGGGTATGTCTTGGATAGTTTTCAACACTGAGGAGCTGGATGTCTGCTCAGGCCGGAATCATCCTGCAAACTGTAGCGGATGTCCAGTTACAGATTGGAGGACTGAAAAAAAAAACTGTGGCAGTAGAGTAGGCCTGTTTTTTCTCTTTTTTTAGTTCAGTTACAGACAGGGCTGTGGTGTGTGGCAAAGTTGTGTAAATCTTAGGACTAAATAGAAATACAAATATTTTGGTAGATAAACAGGTTGCATTTACACTATATTACCAAACGTATCAGGACGCCTGCCTTTACATGCACAATAACTTTAACGGCATACCAGTCTTAGTCCGTAGGGTTCAATATTGAATTAGCCCACCCTTTGCAGCTATAACAGCTTCAACTCTTCTGGGAAGGCTGTCCACAAGGTTTAGGAGTGTGTCTGTGGGAATGTTTGAACATTCTTCCAGAAGCACATTTGTGAGGTGATGTGGACGAGAAGGCCTGGCTAGCAGTCTCTGCTCTAATTCATCCCAAAGGTGTTCTATCAGGTTGAGGTCAGGACTCTGTGCAGGACAGTAAAGTTCCTCCACTCCAAACTCACTCATCCATGTCTTTATGGACCTTGCTTTGTGCACTGGTGCTCAGTCATGTTGGAACAGAAAGGGGCCATCCTCAAGCTGTTCCCACAAAGTTGGGAGCATGAAATTGTCCAAAATGTCTTGGTATGCTGACTTAAGAGTTCCCTTCACTGGAACTAAGGGGCCAAGCCCAACCCCTGAAAAACAACCCCATACCCCAATCCCCCGCCACCAAATTATTTGGACCAGTGTGCAAAGCAAGGTCCATAAAGACATGGATGAGCGAGTTTGGGGTGGAGGAACTTGACTGGCCTGCACAGAGTCCTGATCTCAACCCGATAGAACCCCTTTGAGATGAATTTGAACGGAGTCTGTGAGCCAGGCCTTCTTGTCCACATCAGCTCCTCACCTCACAAATGCGCTTCAGGAAGAATGGTCAAAAATTCCCATAGACACACTCCTAAACCTTGTGGACAGCCTTCCCAGAAGAGTTGAAGCTGTTATAACTGCAAAGGGTGGGCCAACTCAATATTCACCACTTAAGGACCAGGGCTCTTTTTTAGATGTGTTGTTTACAAGTTTAAAACAGTTTTTTTTTGCTAGAAAATTACTTAGAACCCCCAAACATTATACATTTTTTTCTAACACCCTAGAGAATAAAATGGCAGTCGTTGCAATACTCTGTCACACCGTATTTGCGCAGCGATCTTACAAGCGCACTTTTTATTTTTTGGAAATAATACACTTTTTTAAATTCAAAAATAAGACAACAGTAAACTTAGCCCAATTTTTTAAAATACTGTGAAAGATAATGTTACGTTAGAGGAGGTCTAGGGCTCAAGGAATTATTGCGCTCGCTCTACCAATCGTGGCGATACCTCACATGTGTGGTTTGAACACTGTTTTCATATGCGGGCGCTACTCACGTGTGCATTCACTTCTGCACACGAGCTCAGCGAGACGGGGAGCGTTTAAAACATTTTTTTCTTATTTAACCACTTCCCGACCGCCGCATGACTATGTACGTCCTAATTTTGAACGGGGATATCGTTGTTATGGCAGCAGCTAGCTGCCATAACCCCGGTATCCCCGTTTTCGTGCGGCGGCCGGCTTTCAGATAAAAGTGGTCCCTGCGGCGGATTCGCCGCGAGATCACCTTTATCGGTGGCGGGAGAGGGCCCCCCCCCTCCCGCCGCGATCTGGTACCCTCCGCCGCTTACCGGAGCCGTCGGTAGCGGCGGAGGCGATCGCGTCCTGTTCTCTGGTGTGTCTGGAGACGAGTGAGGCCAAGATGGCGCTCACTCGTCTCCATGACACTGCTGGGCGGAAGCGACGTCAAAACGTCACTTCCGTCCACGCCTCTTAAAAGGCATATTTTTTCAAATGTCATTTTTCTAAATGACTTTTTTTTTTTTTTTATTGCATTTTAGTGTAAATATGAGATCTGAGGTCTTTTTGACCCCAGATCTCATATTTAAGAGGTCCTGCCATGCTTTTTTCTATTACAAGGGATGTTTACATTCCTTGTAATAGGAATAAAAGTGACACAATTTTTTTTTTTTTTTTTTAAACAGTGTCAAAATTAATAAAATATTGTAAAATAAATAATAAAAATAAAAAAAAAAAATGTTTAAAACCCCCCTGTCCCGACGAGCTCGCGCGCAGAAGCGAACGCATACGCGAGTAGCGCCCGCATATGAAAACGGTGGTCAAACCACACATGTGAGGTATCACAGCGACCGGTAGAGCGAGAGCAATAATTCTAGCCCTAGACCTCCTCTGTAGCGCAAAATATGCAACCTGTAGAATTTTTTAAACGTCGCCTATGGAGATTTTTGAGGGTAAAAGTTTGACGCCATTCCACGAGCGGGCGCAATTTTCAAGCATGACATGTTGGGTATCAATTTACTTGGCGTAACATTATATTTCACAATATAAAAAAAAATTGGGATAACTTTACTGTTGTTTTATTTTTTTATTCAAAAAAGTGAATTTTTTCAAAAAAAAGTGCGCTTATAAGACCGCTGCGCAAATACGGTGCAAAAAAAGTATTGCAATGACCGCCATTGTATTCTCTAGGGTGTTAGAAGAAAAACCATATATAATGTTTGGGGGTTCTAAGTAATTTTCTAGCAGAAAAACCTGTTTTAAACATGTAAACACCTAAAATCCAAAACGAGGCTGGTCCTTAAGTGGTTATTTTACCTTTTATTTTTACACTGTTTTTTTTTTTTCAAATTGTGTCACTTTTATTCCCTTGTAATAGAAAAAAAAAAGCATGACAGGACCTCTTAAATATGAGATCTGTGGTCAAAAAGATCTCAGATCTCATATTTACAGTAAAATGCAATTAAAAAAAAAATTGTCATTTAAAAAAAGAATTTAAAAAAATGGCCCTTTAAGAGCTATGGGCGGAAGTGACGTTCTTACATCGCTTCCACCCTGCAGTGTCATGGAGATGGGTGGTGGCCATATTCCCCTCACTCATCTCCATGCCAAGGAAGGCACAACATCCAATCGCCTCCACCACTGCCGATGGGTCCGGTAAGCGGCAGAGGGCACCGGATCGCGGCGGGGGGGGCCCTCTCCCACCGCCGATAAAAGTGATCTTGTGACAAATCTGCCGCAGAGACCACTTTTATCTTGAAGCGGACCACCGGCCAAACAAGAGGATCCTGGGGTTATGGCAGCTAGCTGCTACCATAACAAAGATATCCTCCTTCAAAGTAAGGACGTATATCGGCGTGCGGCAGTCCCGAAGTGGTTAAACCCTACGGACTAAGACTGGGATGCCATTAAAGTTCATGTGTGTGTAAAGGCAGGCGTCCCAATATTTTTGGTAATATAGTGTATGTATTGTAGTTACATAGTAGGTGAGGTTGAAAAAAGACACAAGTTCATCAAGTTCGACCTATGTGTGTGATTATATGTCAGTATTACATTGTATATACCTGTATGTTGTGGTCGTTCAGGTGCTTATCTAATAGTTTCTTGAAACTATCGATGCTCCCTGTTGAAACCACCGCCTGTGGAAGGGAATTCCTCATCCTTGCCGTTCTAAAATAAGAAAAGAGGTTTAACCCTAAACTGCGTAGAGGGTTCTTTATTGTAAGTGAGTGGCCTTGTGTCTTATTAAACTCTTCTCCAGAGAGAATAAGTTCAGTGCTCGCAACCTTTCTTAATAACGAATATCCTCCAGACCCTTTATTAGCTTTGTTGCCCTTCTTTGTACTCGCTCCATTTCCAGTACATCCTTCCTGAGGACTGGTGCCCAGAACTGGACCGCATACTCCAGGTGAGGCCGGACCAAAGTCTAAACTTAGCCTTTTGCCAGGACTTATGCTTCAAATGAACAAGCCATATCATTTATTTGTTTAAAAATTATTATGCAAACTAGGAAGAGTTCCAGAGAATTTTTTTCTATCCATTCTTTCTTATATGTTACCAATTTCAGTAAATATTGATTATGAGTAAAAATAGGAAGTGATTAATAAGGCAGTCACTAAGCTGTACTTGGCTTAATCATTTTCAAAATTCTAGAGCCTCTGACAAAGTAAGTATTCAACCTTCAACTAACAGGGTGTAATCTGCAGTACTGGTTTTCCTCTCTGAACCCTGAATCAGCTACATGGCTATGTTTAGCCTGTCAAAACAAAGTAAACACTACAAATACAGTTGGAGAATTTGGCTGGCAGCCTAGATGGAGACGAATCTTATGACTATGTTCTTTGTAGCCAAGGTTATATAGCCATGGGATTTTGGATCAGTCCTTGAAGCACCAAGTGTTTTTCAGAATTAATAAAATCAACATTCAATCCAATGATTGAATTCTAAGAGCAGTTGGATGTTCAGTGTTAGGACTAGAGACTCCAAAAAAAAAAAAAAAAAAAAAAGGTCTCATGAAGATGCTGTATTAAAACACAATCCAAAGCCCCATGCGCACGGGCCGAATATCGGCCGAAACCAGCCAACATTTGGCCTATGTGTACAGCTCCTTGTTCAACAGAAGCGGATTTTACAACCGGCTTCTGTCGAACGAGCATGCTGAAAAATCAGCATCCCAATCAGCGCTTGCAGCCAATGGCTGCAAGCACTGATCAGTGTATTCTGGTAGGGAAGGCGTCCCCCCTGTTAGAACACAATAGCACAGAGGGGAGATCGCTTTACTAACATGTTGTCGCTAATACAGTGATTGCCTCCGTTTATTTTCCGTTCAGCCAGCTGGGCTGAGCAATAAAAAATTAACGTGTTTACCAGGCATAAGACTCAGAGTACATTGTAAGATATAACGTGGGGCACATAAGGCTGGCAAAGAAGCCATCTGAAAAATCATCCCTTAAACTGCAACATATACGACGTGTGTCTAAAAAGTTTGGTGAATGTTATCAGAAGACAAACAAAACAGAAGATACAAACAAATTTACCTTTAATGGCCTTCAAAAACATAGCCATCCTTCACAACACGTTTTTTGCAATTGTCATAAAGCTTTTGGAAACTGTCAGCATAGGCCTCTTTAGGAATCAATCGCAGAACTGCTGTCACACATTCTTGGATGTCCGCAAAACGTGCGCCTTTCACAATGCTCTTCATGCTGGGAAACAGACAACATTGTCTTGACCTTGGACTTTTGCAGGCTACTCTTTTTGGTTCCCCGCAGAAAGGATGGATCCTTGTCACACATGGTAATGAAATCTCCAGGGGTTTCCATCCGTTTTGCTATCTGTTAGTCTGTCCGCTTACCCAAATTTTCAAAGACGATGGTGCGCACTGTGTCCTTGCTAATGCCCAATTCCTCCGCCATCAATCGTAGAGTCAGTCGTGATTTCGTGCCAGCATTTGTCGCAGACAAAACAAAATAGCACACAAGAGGGTACCAAAACACACTTAAAGCAATTGTATGCCCTAAAACAAAAACAACTGTAAGGCAAAGGCATAATGAGCTAGTATATGCCGCATGCTAGATCACTTTGAAATACCTTAGAATGAAGCTCCCACAGGGCCGCTCGGTCACCGCTGAGGGAGCCGACATGTTCCCTCTGCATTTCTTCATGGCTCTGGCGCTGTGAGTGGCCAGAGCCGCGATGATCTCGTGCATGCGTGTGGGAGCCCTACGTTCTGGCAAGTTCCGGGCACGATACGCCGGACCTTTACGGCTCATTTGCCGCTGACATCAGCAGCTGCAGGCAAAGTGAATATCTCCTAAACCGTACAGTTTTAGGAGATGTTCATTATAGGCTTACCTGTAGGTAAAAATGACCAAGCTGACAATACAACCACTTTAAAACATCTAGAAGTCAAGGAAGTATACGTAATGCGTCATTAGTGGCAGCTCCCTTGAGAGCAGAGCAGTCTCTGGAAGAACTTATAGGAGAAAAGGTACTTCCGGTTCCGGCACCGTGTGTAGTAGACAGGTAAGCCAGTGGCTCCGCTCCAGCCCGCAGGGAAAACCGTCATACAAACTCCCGGGGCAGCCCCTCTACTGCCAGATCTCCTCTGCAAGACCCCCACAGCTAGCAGCACGGAGCAGTACCTCTCTCAATCCCCGTCCCGATTGGGATCTCGATCGTGGCACACATCCTCCACACAGGCAGTCTCAGATCCTAAAATGCCCGCTGCTGCACGTCCCTCATCTCCCTCACAGGATACACAGTGCTCCGTAACAGGAGATATGGCGGATCAGAGGGAGGTAATTGACAACATAGAGGAATGTGAGATGGGGACCCAGGACCCCCAGGACTCTCATGGGAAAATAGCCCAAGCAGTGTCAGCTTTCCTGTCTACTACCATCACAGCGGCTGTGGACAGAGCAGTGGCGGCACTCATTTTACAGCTCAGGAAGGAGCTGGGGGATCACTCTCATAGGTTCCCAGAAGCTAAGCAGCGTATATCATCCCTGGAAGATGACCAGTACAAAACCAATACAGCAATAGAGCAGTACGCACAAGCACAACTCCTCTATGACAGAATAGAAGACTTAGAGAACCATTCCAGGAGGAACAATTTAAGAATAATTGGCCTTCCAGAAACATACAAGCCTGGATCATTACTAGAGATCTGTGTCACCCTTCTCCCAGAGGCTCTGGGCCCACGCTATAAATGTGTGGCAGAAACAGCACACCGTATTGGTGTTCCAGAGAACAAATCGCAAGAACACCAGACCAGTAATAGTCAAATATCTCAATTATGCAGACCGTCATGCCATCCTGCAAAAATTTCGGAAAGCCTCCGTGGAAATTGAAGGCACAAGCTCCTAATATTCACAGACTACTCAGCAGACGTGTCCCGCAAACGCAAGGAGTTCCAAATGGTCTTCTTAGAGCTCTATAAGAATAACATCCTCTTTACATTGTCGTATCTAGCCATCCTCCAACTGCAAGCCCCAGACGGGGAAACAACTTACATTTCACACTCCGAAAAAAGCAGAATCCTTTCTGCACTCGATAACATCCAGACCAGCAGCAGCTAATACCTTCTCGGATAAAATCAAACAGGGGCAAAGGGAACAGAAAGCCCCAGAAAGGATCCTCCAAAATGGCTAAAACCAACCTCTACACCTGACCCAGCCCATCATCATCGCTGAGCGATCCTCTACTCCAGGCCCACCTACAGTTTATGGTAATATGCTCATCCTCTTGCCCCAGAAGACCAAGAGCTAATGCTTTTATACATCTACTTAGTTAACACCTAATGCTTTTATACATCCACTTAGTTAACACTATATAAGAGACTAAAGGCTCTTATATAGTTGTCAATCTACGATGTTATAAAATTCCACTATCAGATAATTCCACTGGGGGGGGGGGGGTTACCAGATTGGACTCTATATTATCCACACCCCTACTTTGCATACAAATAAGGGTATTTGCAGCCAGGTACCCTCTTTTTCATATGCCTGCAGGCTAGCAGTCTTACTGGAAATGGAAGAAACATACGGAAAAAAGTGGAGTCAATTAGTTTAACGGTTTATTGTTTCAGTTTTGTTTTCTTTCTTTTTTCACTCCTATCCTATCTCTCTTCATATAGGAAGCAAGCCCCATTCCATATGCCACATATGTACCTCTATAACCAACGAGCGAAACATCCGACCCCCCTTCCTAGTAGCCAGAACATTCACTAAAAGGTCTTATCTCCATAACTCACTACACAAGATGAGAGTAATTTCTTGGTATTTTAAGGGATTACGATCCCTGGCTAAAAGAATGAAAATCCTCAGGCACTTGAAAAGGCTTAAAACTGATGTAGCCTTGCTACAGGAGACCTATCTATCCGAAGAGGACTTCTCCCATATGCAAAAACTTTGGGTATGTAAATTCATAGGATCAGCCACCAAGGGATGGAAAGCAGGAGTACTGATCCTTTTCCGTAAAAATCTATCCTATGACTTGGCATCAGGACATAAGGATGTCGAGGGCCATTTGATTTTGGCTCACCTCAAATTCCCATCCAAGGGATTGTCGATTACTAATGTCAACGCCCCAAACTCACCAGATAAAGTATACTTCAGAAAATTATCGGAACAACTCTTAAGTTCACCCCTCATAGGAGGGGAATTTAATATGACCATGTGCAATAGTGACGACTCGTTTGCCAGGCTAGACTACCTCCTCTGTACTATCTCCCTTGTACCCAGTATAAGAGAATCTACAATCCATGACATGGTTATCTCAGACCATAGCCCTATCTCAATAACGCTTGAACACTTTCTACCACATGGCAATACCAGACAATGGCGCTTTCCCTCGTATCCAAAATGAAATTAACCAAACATATGTTAAAGAGTACATGGTCTGAATATGAGGAAACAAATGCCCCCCACAGGAAAAACCCAATCTCTATTGGGAAGCAGGCAAAGCATTCTTGCGAGGTAGGATTATATTATATGTAGCCACACACACAAGAAAAACACCCAAAAAAACATCAAGAAGCTAGTGAAAGAGTATGAGTAGCACAAACCCGACTAAATGAACAACATACTCCAGACAACTTAAAGATTTGCCACGAAACCAAGTGACTTTTTGAGGTTTGAGCTGAAAACCTAGAAAACATCAAGTCATCACACATCGAACTGCAATTCCACAAACATGGGAATTGGTATTTAATTTATTCTTCTCCTCGGTCTTCACAAGGGAATCGGGGGGCTTCAGTAACCAAAACTGCAGTGTTTATCCTTATGACACATCACAGGAAGCACCTCCATGGTTAACAGAGGACAGAATTAAAATTAGACTTGGGAAAATTAACATTAATAAATCCCCGGGACCAGATGGCTTGCATCCGAGGGTACTTAGGGAACTCAGTCAAGTAATTGCCAGACTATTGTTCCTAATTTTTACTGACAGTCTACTGACTGGAATGGTACCAGGTGATTGGAGAAAAGCCAATGTAGAACCAATATTTAAAAAGGGCCCAAAGTACATCCCCGGGAATTACAGACCAGTTAGCCTAACATCAATAGTATGCAAGCTCTTGAAGGGGATGATAAGGGACTATATACAAGATTTTAGTAACGAGAACGGTATCATTAGCAGTAATCAGCATGGATTCATGAAGAATCGTTTTTGCCAAACCAATCTATTAACCTTCTATGAGGGGGTGAGTTGCCATCTAGATAATGGAAGGCCGGTAGACATGGTGTATCTGGATTTTGCAAAAGCATTTGACACAGTTCCCCATAAACGTTTACTGTACAAAATAAAGTCCGTTGGCATGGACCATAGGGTGAGTACATAGATTGAAAACTGGCTACAAGGGTGAGTTCAGAGAGTGGTGATAAATGGGGAGTACTCGTAATGGTCAGAGGTGGGTAGTGGGGTCCCCCATTGTTCTGTGCTGGGACCAATCCTATTTATTTTGCATAAACAACCTGGAGGATGGGGTAAACAGTTCAATCTCTGTATTTGTGGACGATACTAAGTTAAGCAGGGCAATAACCTTGCAAACAAGATCTGAGCAAATTAATGGGGTGGGCAACTACATGGCAAATGAGGTTTAATGTAGAAAAATGTAAAATAATGCATTTGGGTGGCAAAAATATGAATGCAATCTATACACTGGGGGGAGAACCTCTGGGGGAATCTAGGATGGAAAAGGACCTGGGGATCCTAGTAGATGATAGTCTCAGCAATGGCATGCAATGCCAAGCTGCTGCTAACAAAGCAAACAGAATATTGGCATGCATTAAAAAGATCAACTCCAGAGATAAAACTATAATTCTCCCGCTCTACAAGACTCTGGTCCGGCCGCACCTAGAGTATGCTGTCCAGTTCTGGGCACCAGTCCTCAGGAAGGATGTACTGGAAATGGAGAGAGTACAAAGAAGGGCAACTAAGCTAATAAAGGGTCTGGGGGATATTAGTTATGAGGAAAGGTTGCGAGCACTGAACTTATTCTCTCTGGAGAAGAGACGCTTGAGAGAGGGGATATGATTTAAATCTATAAATACCGTACTGGTGACACCACAATAGGGATAAAACTTTTTTGCGGAAGGGAGTTTAACAAGACACATGGCCACTCATTAAAATTAGCAGAAAAGAGGTTTAACCTTAAACTACGTAGAAGGTTCTTTACTGTAAGAGCGGCAAGGATGTGGAATTCCCTTCCACAGGCGATGGTCTCAGCGGGGAGCATCAATAGTTTCAAAAAACTATTAGATAAGCACCTGAACGACCACATAATACAGGGATATACAATTTTAATACTGACATATAATCACACATAGGTTGGACTTGATGGACCTGTGTCTTTTTTCAACCTCACCTACTATGTAACTATGTAACAAAGCCGGGAAGCTACTAGCTAGGTTAAGCAAGGGCTCATATCATCCAACCCATATCACTTCCCTAAAGAACACTGATGACACCTTCTCCACATCCCCAAAGGACATTAATAAAATCCTTGAATTATATTATACCAAACTCTACGCAGGCAAGCCTATAAACACAGATGAAGGGTGCAAGTGGTTAGAATCAGTAGTCCTACCTATAATAGACACCTAAAATAGATTTAGAACACTTGACATTATTAAACTCCCCAATAACCCATGAGGAAATATCTGAAACTAAAAAAAAAAAAAAATGGCAAATGCAAAAGCCCCAGGCCCAGATGGGTATACCCCAGAATTTTATAAGCTAACCAATGATATGCTATCCAACACTCTACTGGGGGTATACAATGGCATTTGGAAAGGAGTCATGTACTTACCATCAGACCATCAGGCAAACATTAACATCGACAGCAAAAAACGGTAAATACCCCACAGATCCTGGCTCATATCGCCCAATTTCCCTTTTAAACATGGACTCCAAGATTCTCTCAAAAATAGTGGCATTATTAGCAAACACCAAGCACAAGCGGGTTTCACCAAAGGCAGGTCAGTCTCTTCAAACATTGGCAAGGTCCTGGCAGTTTTGGAGTACGTGAAATTACACCCACTAGCAGATATAGCAATCATCACATTAGATTCAGAGAAAGCTTTCGATAATGTGAGCTTTCGTTGGCTCGATCTGGTTATGCAAACATTTTTTGCCATTTTATTTACAGTTTATACTCCGCACCTTCGGCCAGGGTAGTAGCAGCAGGACACCTATCTGTCCCAACTTAGCTTCACAAAGGCACGACACAGGCATGCCCCCTTTCCCCGCTATTGTTCAATACGGCTATAGAACCCCTCTACCAATATCTAAATAATACAGCCCCACTACATGGAATCCCTATAGGAAGCAAAGAGCTGCCAGTGGCCCTTTTTGCAGATGACATTTTAATTTCCCCATCAGCCCCATCTACCGATATAGCCAATATACAACGGATTTTAGATTCCATTCTGTCTATGTTCAGGCCTGAAAATAAATTTCAACAAAAGCGAAATACTTCCTCTAAGTATACCAAACTCACGCAAATGGACACCTTCATCCCCCTTCCACATCAATAAGCATACCACTTATCTTGGCATAAAAATAGATAGGGAACACCTTCCTCCCTCTACCTTCTATAACTATCCTCCCCTAAGCTCTAAAATTGTGGGTGAATTAGAAACCCGGATGGAGCTCCCATTATCGCTCTTTGGGAAGATAATGTTCAGATACCTCAATATGACTATATAGAGTCCATAATAGTCCATAGAGCAGATGTCAGGGGAAATAGGCAAGTCTGTCAAGGTTACCACCAAGGAGACCAGAAGCAAACTCCAGTACAGCTAGGAGAAAGACAAGGAGAGAGGCGCCTTCTGAGTATGTATCAAATATGTATGAAAAACAGCTCTGTAGCTAGATTCTGACTTGTAGTCCTATCTGCTCAGCCCAGAGATGCACTCAACTCTACTATTTTCCATGTGAGTGGATATTGTTTTTATATTAAAATATTTTTGATACATACTCAGAGGCGCCCCTCTCCTTGTCTTGCACTTTGGGAGATGCTCCCTGTTCAAAATGGTTTGCTTTGCACGCCTCTTATACCCCCTCCAAACCATACCTCTGCTTATGAAGCAGAAAGATATCCAAAAACTCAATAAGGCAGGCCACCACTTTCATATGACGCAACAAAAAAAACCTAGAATAGCCCTGAATAAGTTACATGTCCCAAGGAGCAAGGGGGGGGGGAACTTTCCTAACATCAGAGTTTATAACATATCTTGTCTGCCGAGAGTGGGGTTAGACTGGATTCGCAAAGCCTCAAAGTACACAAACTACGAATTAGAGACAGCTTTGGTCCAACCCTATAATCTATTCACACTGCTAAATAGCTCATTAAGATTGACTCCCAATCATATCAAGCAAAACCTATTGATCAGAGACACTGTAATAGCAAGGAGGGAAACCAGGAAAAAGCTGGGACTCTCTCCATTTGTCTCCACATACTTACCTATTCAAGGAAACCCAATGTTCCCTCAAGGCCTTCAATATGAAACATTCTCAAAATGGAAAGACAAGGGATTGATATCTGTAGTCTCCCTATATGATGAAGACACTGGATCTCTCAAGCCATTTAACTCTCTGGCCGAGGAATTTCGCCTACCAAAACATCACTTCTTTCAAGTATCACAAACCTCAAACTTTATATATAAGACCTGTCTAAACAAAAAAAATCAGGTTGTGTCCATTCCTGCTAGACAAGCTGATTAAAGAACAGCATTATTCGATTACTGACATATACAGACCACTGAACTCAACCTTCACAAAATCGCCACACCACACATCAATAAAATTCTGGACCAAAGATATATCTGGAGAAGATATCGTCGACAAAATTCAAGAAGGTTATGCAAGTACACTAAAATTGGTAACAAATGAATCCTGGAGGGAAACACAGTTCAAACTGATGCACAAAGCCTATATCCCTTTCTCCACCGAACATCGACACCAAAATGAGGCCTTCTGTCCTTGGTGCTCAGTTTAGAGACCGACATTATTCCACAGTCTATGGACATGTCCGCCCATTTCAGAATACTGGGATCAAACCCTAGTTTTCATCCAGGGGGCAACTGATTGCCAGATACCAAAGGATCCCCTACTCCTCCTGTTTGGATACCCTAAGCTGTGGAATCCCTTCGGGGTCTCGCTCGTATCATCGCTTCAAGGAAACTACCAATGGACAGTCCTAAGTCTTCTCGTAGCTCGCAGGATTATTTTCAAGCACTGGATTTCTCTAACACCACCCACCTTATCTAAAATTAAAAGGGATCTCAAAAGATCAAATCGCTCGGCTCTCGGCTGCCCCCCCGCCGCCATTCTCGGCCAGGCTTCACTGCCCGGTTCCCTACTGCGAATGCGCGAGTCACGCTGCGCTTCTGTACTGGTCCTCGTTGTGTGCTGGGAACTGTGTGTTTTCCAGCACACAACGGGGGGGGGGGGGGGGGGGGGCGGTCATCTGCAGATATTCTGCGGCTGTCTAAGCCCGGAAGTGGCTGCAGATACCTGTATTAGACAGGTATCTGCACCCCCTCCCCCCTGAAAGGTGCCAATTGTGGCACCGGAGGGGGGGAGGAATCCAATGAGCGGAAGTTCCACTTTAGGGTGGAACTCAGCTTTAATAAAAGCAGTCAGGTGAGAGACAGCTGGTCTATGGAGATGAACACATGGAGACAGGTAAGCTGACAAACAAACTATTGCATAACCATGACAACTCTTTTCATTATTACATCTAGAGGCAGTGGGACCCGTACAGTAGACTTTTCACAACATACAAGTCTTAATTGTCCCTATTAGGTACACTGACCAACTGGGTTTATTGGTTTAAGACTTTACTATTGACCATCGGTCACATCGGAAGCGATGTCAGAACATGGAGAGAATGTTTCAAAGCATCCACTTCATCGTCAGATCTAAATGGCTATCGATCAATAGGCATTTGGATCTGAAGAAGAAGTGGATGCTTTGAAATGTTATCTCCATGTTCTGACGTCACTTCCGATGCGACTCTGAGTGTGTTCCATGCTGGTTCCGAGACGGATGTCCAGCCGGTTGTTCCCCTCCTCTGGTGTTGTGTCAACACCAGAGCTCTGAGACACGCTGAGTGACCACAGCATTATATGCCTATTGATCTTTATAAAAGTGTGAGTAGCCAGTTGGCTGATTTTAATTAAATATAACATTTGTTGCCTCTTCTGCTTCACTTCATTTTTTCTCCAGCATTTGTCACACTAACTTGATCATGTTTAGGGTTCTGCATGTCGACGGCCAACCTGAACTTGGCTCATCCTCAGTCCTTTGCTTCCCGTTGCAAAAGCGTTTTAAGTCAAACACATTTTCTGCTCATGGCTTCCATCCCACACACTTGCACCAACATTTTATGCGTCTCTGTCTACGTTTTTCCCAATTTGTAGCAGAACTCGATGTTCATTCATCACTCCATTGCACTGTGACCCTGCCTCACACAAGTGGGTTTACCCTGATGGTCACGTGTACTCCATGCCAGTTGGCCCTTCTCGATGTGTCTCTGGATAGCCATTTGCATGGGTGAACACCTGGCCCATGTTCCCATTGAGATATCGGGATATTGAGAGACCATTTTGTCAAACTTTTTAGACACACCTCGTATCTTCCTCTGAGAGAGTTGGAGTTTGCACTGTATCTTAAGCCCCATACACACAATCGGATTTTCCGCAGACAAAACCTTGGACTTTTGTCCGAAGGCGTGTGCCTGGATTTTGTCTTGCATACAAACTGCAAGGAATTGTCGGCCAAAAAACACGAACATAGCGACGTACTATGTGGTTTCTCAGCTCTTTAGCACCACCCTTTGGGCTCCTTTTGCTAATTTCGTGTTAGTAGAAGCTTGGCGAGTGTTAAATCGTGCTTTTCATTTCACGCTTTTCATTTAGTGCTTTTCAGTTTGCGCTTTTCATTTCATGCTTTTCAGTTTGCTTCTGAACGGCCGTTCGTCAACCAGACATGTTGCAGAATCGGAAGAGATAATGTGTTCTTTATTATTGGCCTTGGAGTTATTGCTTTGACCCAAGTCCAGTCCAGGAACAGGAGGAGGAGGATTTCTTGGACCAAAAATTGGTTGCTTTATTAATCGTGACCAATTATGTCATATGCCTTTGCTGCAAAAGCTCCAGGAGAATAATCCTGAAGATTTTCGGAATTATCTCTGGATGACGGACCCTTGCTTTCACCAACTCTTGGCATTGTTGACCCCCTATATTAAGAAGCAGGACACATGCATGAGGCTTTTATTTTATTTTTTGGTTGAATAATAATGATTTGATCTGTTATATTTTCTATATTTTTGGATGCATTTAATGCACTTTTTGGTTAAGTTCTATTGGCAGATAGCATGTCTAATTTTAATTGTTTTCTTTTTTAATGCACAATAAAAAATTGTGGAGAATAATACTTGGCTATGTGTTTTACTTCAAATGACAGTTTGTATTTTTTTAAATGTAACTGCCTACTCCCAATGTAAAATTGACAAGGGACACCAACATAGTGGTATCTTTGATCTTAAAAACTACTGGATAATGGTGCTGTGGTAACTTGCCCAAAAAAAAAAAAAAAAAAAAAAAAAAAAAGCATAATAAAATATAATTCTTGATAGAAAAAAAAAAGCCTTTGAAAATTCATTTGTAATAACTCCATCAGTATCACCAGCAAAGCAGCTTCATTATTATCCCATTAAAGAAGAGGAGAATGTGCAGCCATTTCGAGATTTCATAATTTGCCACATCACGAATGTTAATTCTCCATTACGAACGCTAGTTTACAAGACCGACCGCTTCCACCTTGTCCCTGCTTCAGAGTATGCGTGTTTGTACTTTGGACTTTTGTCCGATGGACTTGTGTACACACGCTCGGAAAATCTGACAACAGACATTTGTCCGCGGAAAATTCGAAACAATTGCCCAATGGAGCGTACAAACGGTCGGATTTTCCGCCAAAAGCCTGTCATCACACAATTCCTGTCGGAAAATCCGATCGTGTGTATGCGGCTTTAAAGAGGAACTGCAGTCTGCTCACATAATTTGTAATAAAAACCTATTTGCCATTCTGAAGCTTCCCTCCAACCACTTTGCATATTATTTCATATATACTGCAATTCTGTACTTGCCAAATATGCTGCAGAAATCTCCCTCCACTAAGTCTGGCTGCATCCATTTTAACTGTGGGCAGCTGAAGCTGCTGCCTGTTTACTTCCTGGCTTTACACAGACACACACCTCCAGCTCTGCAGCTCGCATTGGCCCTCTTATGACTCACCCCCCCTCCCTTCCTGGCAAACTCTTACAAGAGTGAGAGAGAGAGAGAGTGAGCTGTGCATGATGTCATATGCCTAGGCTTGTTACCAGACAAGAAACAGGAAGTAGGCTGTATAAGGTTTTTCCTGGCAACACGGGCAGAGGATTTAATAGATGGAAAGTTGAAAAAATGACTGAATGTCTGCTTTAAGTAAACCTGTCATGATAAAAATATATGGGTTGGGTGTCCATTTTTTCCCGATAGAAATTTTTCTTACATGTAAATGCACAACAAATAAGTTTAATACCGCTTTAATTCGGCTGCAAATAACTGTAGATCTGTTCCCCTGTTTGTTCCTCACCTATAAGTGGCTGAAGAATGTCAGCCCCTTATTAAGGGCATTATCTCTTCCAAATGGTACCCCCATGGCCCTTAGAAGAAGACATTCCAGGTCTGTGGTTTAAATCTGCATCCTCTAGTGTTTTCTAGGAGTTACTGGGTGGAGAATATTATACTAAAGAGATAAAGTGCCAGGTACAGACAGGACATGCTGATTTCTACTGATGAGAGAAATTGTTTGTTGCTACAGGCTGTCGGCTTACACACTTAATGGACAATAAATCAGCCACAGTGTGTGGATGTCTATTACTGGAGAAAGATTGGTGTAGACCAGCATTTTTTATCTTTTTATCCACAAAAGGACCCCTAAATAATTTTCAGATCGCAGGAAATTCCTGCTAAATGGATTACTTTTACAACAGACGGTATATTAGAGTGGTTTGTGAGTTGTAAGCAGGGCTTTTTTTCCATCAGGAATGTGGGGGAACGCAATTCCGATACCTCCAAAACTGATTGGCTGGGGTGTGCTGGAGGGTCTATTGATGCTGGGATCTATTTTTGCGGAGGAAGGGGGTCTATTATTGCTTGGGAGATCTTCTGTTGCCCATTGGGAATCTATTGTTGCTGGGGGTCGGTCTTATGTTGCTGGGGGGTCAATCGTTGCTGGGAGGGGGGGGGGGGGGGTCTTTGTTGCTGGCTGCTGGAGGGTCTATTGATGCTGGCTGCTGGGGAATCTATTGTTGCTGCAGGGGATCTATTTTTGCAGGGGTGTCTATTGTTGCTGGGGGGGGGGTTCTATTTTTCCTGGGGGTGGGTCCTATGTTGCAGGGAGTCAATTGTTGGTCTACTGGTGCTGGCTGTTGGTGGTCCATTGTTGCTGGGGTGTATCTGTTGCTGCTAGATCTATTTTACTGCCTTTCTTGTTATCATTAACAAATTCCATACAAAATACTTAGCACCACAAAATGATAGCAAGGTTTGAAACAAGAGAATCTGGATGCCGCACACTGGATAAAGTTGAAAATTCTTCTTTATTGTAAAAATAGGATCATCAAAAATACAGGACAATAAGGCAGATGGTACAGACACATCTGACGCGTTTCGCACTCTAGTTTGAGTGCTTACTCATAGCTATGAGTAAGCATTCAAACTAGAGTGCGAAACGCGTCAGCTGTGTCTGTACCATCTGCCTGATTGTCCTGTATTTTTGATGATCCTATTTTTACAATAAAGAAGAATTTTCAACTTTATCCAGTGTGCGGCATCCAGATTCTCTTGTTTCAAACCTTGCTTCAGTTTGCATTTAGCCAGCACTTGGGACTCCCCTCCTCTGAAGGATCTACTCAACACACACCTGGGAGCAAGTGTACCTGAGCAGTGAATCACTTTCCCTGTTTTGACCACAAAATTATACTTGGCTCTGTATTCTCTAAAAGGGGTGGTACTGGAAGGTGGGTAAGGGGTGGAACCAAGGAACAGTGCTCACAGGTGGGTAGGGGGTGGAGTCAAGGGCTGACTCAGAAGGGAGGAGTTCCTGCACCTATTCTTTGAAAAAAAGCCCTCGTTGTAAGCATAATAATATATAAAAACGTAGAGTATCTAACACCTGGGGTAGATGCAATTTCTAGTGTTATCTTAAATTGGACAGTAGTCATAGTTAGTGTGGTTGAAAAAAGACACAAGTCCATCTAGTTCAACCAATAGCAATGACTCCCTACATAGTTACATACATACAGTATGGTTGGATAAGTCCATGCAGTTACATAGTTAACCACTTGACACTTAAACACCCTTAATAACCAGACCAATTTTCAGCTTTTGGTGCTCTCACATTTTGTCCTTTTTTTCACACAAATAGAGCTTTCTTTTGGTGGTATTTAATCACCGCTGGGTTCTTTATTTTTTGCGCTATAAAAGAAAAAAGACCGAAAAATCTGTAAAAAAAATGCATTTTTCTTTGTTTCTGTTATAAAATTTTGCAAATTAGTAATTTTTCTTCATATATTTTGGCCAAAATTTATACCGCTAGATATCTTTGGTAAGAATAACCCAAATCGGTGGAAATTATTTGGTCTTTGTGAAAGTTATAGAGTCCAAAAGCTATGGTGCCAATATCTGAAAATTGATCACACCTGAATTACTAACAGCTAATTTTTTGAGACCCTAACATGCCAGAAAAGTACAAATACTGCCCAAATGACCCCTTTTTGGAAAGAAGACATTCCAAGGTATTAGTAGAAAGATGCATGGTGAGTTTTTTGAAGTTGTCATTTTTTCCCACAATTCTTTGCAAAATCAAGTTTTTTTTTTTTCATAAAATTGTCATATTAGCAGGTCATTTCTCACACACAGCATATTCTTACCACAAATTACACGCCAAAACACATTCTGCCATTACTCCCAAGTATGGCGATACCACATGTGTGAGACTTTTACACAGCGTGGCCACATACAGAGACCCAACATGCAGGGAGCACCTTCAGGCCTTCTGGAGCACCCAGGCCAATTCTGACATTTCTCTCCTAAATGTAAAAATCATCATTTATTTGCTAGAAAATTACATAAAACCCCAAAACATTACATATGGTTTTTTAGCAAAGACCCTAGAGAATACAATGGCGGTCATTGCAACTTTTTATCTCGCACGGTATTTGCGCAGCAATTTTTCTAACGCGTTTTTTTGTAAAAAAAAAAAAAAACAGTTTTGTGCTAAAAAAAAATTTACTTTTTATTATTATATATTTATTTTACTTTATTTATTTTAGTTTGACGTTTTTTTCCCCCCAAATTTTTTTTTGATCACTTTTATTCCTAATACAAGGAATGTAAACATTCCCTTGTAATAGGAACATGGCATGACAGGTCCTCTTTACAGTGAGATATGGGGTCAATAAGACCCCACATCTCACCTCTAGGCTGGGAAGCCTGAAATAAAAAAAAAAAAAGATTCTGGCTTCCATTGTAGCGGTGAGTCGGTAGAAGCACTGGAGGGCGGCGGGAAGGGGGGGACGTCCCCTCTCGCCTCCCATAAGAGCGATCAAGCAGCTGAACAGCCACTATGATCATTATTATGGTGTAGGGAATCGCTGGCTGAAAAAGCTGATATCTGAATGATGCTTGTAGCTGCACCCATCATTCAGATATCTACGCACAAAGTCAAGGACGTCGTATGACGGGGAGCGGGAAGTGGTTAAAACGCTTTTTTTTTTTTTTAACACAAAGTTGTCCATTTATACAATATTTCTAACACATAACATGTACATACTAAAAATGACACCCCAAAATAGATTATCCTGCTCCTGAGTACGGCGATACCACATGTGTGAGACTTCCACAGCCTGGCCACATACAGAGGCCGAGTACAGCCGAGCATGGCTGAGTATCGCCGAGTATCGCCGAGTATCGCCGAGTATCGCCGGGTATCGCCGGGTATGGCTGGGTATGGCAGGGTATGGCAGGGTATGGCAGGGTATGGCAGGGTATGGCAGAGTATGGCAGGGTATGGCAGGGTATTGCCAAGTATGGCTGAGCATGGCTGGGTATGGCAGAGTATGGCTGGGTATCACCAAGTATTGCAGAGTATGGCTGGGTATGGCAGGGTATCAGAGTGTATTGCGGGGTATTGCAGAGTATTGCGGGGTATTGCAGAGTATTACGGGGTATTGTAGAGTACTGTGGTTTATTGCAGAGTATTGCACAGTATTGTGGGATATTGCAGGGTATTGCACAGTATTGTGGGGTATTGCAGAGTATTGCACAGTAGTGCAGGGCATTGCAGAGTAGTGCAGGGTATTGCAGGGCATGGATGGATGGCAGTTGTCACTGAGCAGCGCTGTGGGCACTACACATCCAGCCCACAGCGCTGCTGCCTTCCGATCCCTCCCCCTCTCTGCTCACAGTGTACCGATCGGTACACAGAGGGGAGGGAGGAACCGGCGTCATGAGATGACGCCGGTTTGTTTACATGCGATCGCTCCGTCATTTGACGGAGTGATCACATGGTAAACAGCCGCGATTAGCGGCCATTTACCGGGATCCGTGATGCGCCGGATCCAGGTCAAGGATGCTCTTGGGTGCGCGCCCCAGGGGGCCCGCGAGAGCGGAATTCTGGGAGGACGTCACTGTACGCCCTCCCAGAGTTAAGCAACCGCCCTGTAGCCTTCATTTGGCTATGGGCCGGTTGTTAAGTGGTTAATCAGGTTAAAAAAATACACAAGTCTATCTAGTTCAACCATAAAAATAAATAAATAATAATATCGTACAATCTCATATACACAATCCTATACCCACAGTTGATCCAGAGGAAGGCGAAAAACCCCAGCAGAGCATGCTCAAATTTGCTACAGCAGGGGAAAAAAATAATTCCTGATCCCAGAGAGGCAATCGGATTTTCCCTGGATCAACTTTACCTATAAATGTTAGTATCCAGTTAAATTATGTACGTTTAGGAAAGTATCCAGGCCTTTCTTAAAGCAATCTACTGAGCTGGCCAGAACCACCTCTGGAGGGAGTCTATTCCACATTTTCACAGCTCTTACTGTGAAGAAACCTTTCCGTATTTGGAGATTAAATCTCTTTTCCTCTAGACGCAAAGAGTGCCCCCGTGTCTTCTGTAAAGACCGTAAAGTGAATAACGCAACACCAAGTTCACTATATGGAGCCCTTAAATATTTGTACATGTTCAATCTGCAGCTTTCATTTAAATAATCCCTGGTGATCCTACCATTAAGGTTTTTGCTTAGGCACTTTGTTATACCAAAAACAGAAAGAGGGGACAAGGGAGTCCCCAGAAAGCAAAAAAGGGAATGGTCAACAATGGCTTATGGTACAAAAATAGACAGTAGAGCACAGTGTGGGAGGGTCAGGGGTCACAGTACAGGGGGCAGTAATCTACAATACCGAAACAGTCTCCTCAAGCAGAGCTGCGCAGGGAAGCTTCTGGCACAGATCTTTATTGTTCTGGCAAGCTGTCATTGGGCTAAACATTCAATCCAGAGTGAAATATCCCCCCCTCCTACCTTCCCCGAGCAGTTTCTGGCACCCTGCATTTTTCAGTAAGAATCTCCTGAGGCAGAGAATTTTACTGCCAATGCTTCCATGGATGGGATGTGTACTGCTCCAATTCCCACCGGCCCTTCTCGCCTGTCCATCTCAGACACCTACATCACACGAGATGGAGAGGAGAGAAGGACCAGCATGGATCGGAGTAGTACACATCCCACCCACACAAGCAGTGGACGTAAAATGCTCCACCTCTGGGAATTCTTCCTGAATCAATGCAGAGCACTGAAAGGTGCTGCTGTCCCCGTGGCCCAGAATCAGGGACATTGCCCAGGACTAGGACATCTTGGGACAGCTTAGTATAAAGCCTGTGACTGTTCTGCAAAGTATGCATATGTAATGCAAGATTGTTATTGTGCCCCCATGCACCTGGGGGCAGCCCTGGTGGCACATACATAAAATCGTCAAAAGTTTTGGCACACCTGTCTTTACATGCACATGAACTTTAATGGCATTCCAGTCTTAGTTCAATATTGCATTGGCAATTAGCGAGACCTTCTCGTTCAACATCAGTGCCTGACCTCACAAATGCGCTTCTGGAAGAATGGTCAAACATTCCCATACACGCACTCTTAAACCTCGTTACGGACTAAGACTGGGATGGCATCAAAGGTCATGTGAGTGTAAAGGCAGGTGTCCCAATACTTTTGACAATATAGCGGACTTCATACCAGGTAAGCAACTGTGGAGAAAAAAAAATTAAATGTAAAACTTTAGCTTTATAAAGGGGATCCCACCACCGCTGCTGTTGACCCTCATTGGAACACATGGAATACATGGCTGTGGAGCTAAATTTCACCTGTAATGGCTTACTGGAAGCCTCCCACCTTGTGTCCCGCATGTGTCTCCTGTACATCTGTGTAGGGCATTTTTGCTGAAGTGCTGGATTTCCGAATGGTCTTGTTAAAGTGTTTTATCCTCATGGCCTTTTAGAGACAGTGGAGTAGATTTACTAAAGGCAAATAAAAGTTGCACTATGCAAGAGCATTTGCTCCAGAGCTTAGTAAATGAACAGAAGCTGTGCTGACTTCCATCATCCAAATCATGTGCAAGCAAAAATGCTGCTTTTTTTTTTCCATCACAGGTGGTTGGGTATTCTATGCAAAGTGAAACTTTACCTCGTTTAGTTTGCTTTCGAGCAAAGTGCACAGTCTATTTGGCTTTAGTAAATCAACCCCATAGAGTCTGAAGCCTCTCCTAAGGAAGGAATACTCCAGAGTCCAGAACCAAACCCAGATATTCAAATTTACTGAGTTGGTTATAACAACCAACCTCCATAACGTCTGGACAGTCAGAGATAATATTGTCGAACAGTGACCTTGTTGACTGTTCCCTCAACAATTGGTTGTCCCAGTATGCCATGATAAGGATAGGAGAGCTCGAAGGGACTACCAATGGAGTCAGCACCTTGGTGAACACTCAAGGTGCAGAGGACAGGCCTAATGACATGGCCATGAACCAGTAGTGTAGGGGTTCTACTGCACATCACAGAAAGCGTTGGTGGGCTGAAAAGATGGGCACATGCAAGTAAGCACCTTTCATGTCTACAGAAGCAAGTAAATTTCCTTATGGAAGGAAGGCAATGCCACACGGGGGGGGGGGGGTTTACTAAACATGGAGAGTGCGGGGCGTGGCCGAGAGAGGCATTTGAGAGGACGTGCATCACGGAGCTCCCGCACTGATCCTCCAACAATCCTCTTCCCAGCCCAGTACACCCGGAATCGGGGCGGGCTAATCCTGCGTGGGAACCCTCCCAGACACACCCGGAGCCACCAGTGAGCACTGCAGGGGTCATGCTGACCCGTAAACAAACAGAGACAGAACTGCCGGAAATCCAACATGGCGCCGCAGCTCCTCTCTCACAGCGTGCACGAGGCATGAAGAAGGCAAAGGAAGTGGGTAAGCCCCCAAAGACCCCCAGGGGGACAGGGAAAGACCCCCCAAGAAACATGCTTTACTATGCCCAGAAGTTAGCGGCACATGGGAGCGGGGAGGACATGCTAAACACCCCTGCTGTGTTCCACACCCAGCCAGAGGATGGGATGCATACACAGGGCCCTGCAGCTTCCCCTAGTCAGACCCTGCCAGATATGGAGGAGGAGGAAGCTGATCAACCTTCCCTTGCAGAGATACTGCGAGCGGTGCACCAATGCACACTTTGTAGACCTGAAGGAAGAATTAGGGTTTATCAGGCATGATTTGGAAAACAAGGGAGCGCACTACTGCAGCAAAAGGCCTCATCAGTGAGCTGGAAGACAAAATAACGCCATTATTAAGAGAAACGCAGATAACAGCCAGAATTGCCAGAGCGAATGAACTTAAATCTGACGATATTGAAAATCGCTTGAGGCAAAACAATATCCGCATAGTGGGGCTCCCAGAAAAGACGGAGGGCAGGGACCCCAGTGAATTTGTTGAACAATGGCTTCTACAGGTGTTTGGGAAAGAGGCGTTCACCCTGCTGTACTCAGTGGAGCGGGCGCACAGAGTACCACCCAGGCCCCTTCCACCAGGGCATCCCACCACCCACTATGATAGCCAGGCTATTCAATTATAAAAGATAAAAAAATTGTACTCTGCCAGGCAAGGTAACAACGTAATGTTCAATTTAATAGGGCCCGCATCTCATTTTATGCTGACTACTCTGCAGAGATACAGAAAGCGCAGAGCTAGATTCACTGATGTAAAAAAAAGGCTGCAGCGGCTCCGAGCCACATACGCCATGCTATTCCCAGCAAAACTCCAGATCACGGCGGGTGGCCATTCCCACTTTTTTGAGATGGCGGCTGAAGCTTCCTCATGGCTGGATGCTAATGAGAATATCCTCCGACAAGCGGGAAGAGGGGCAGCGGAGGGGGACTGACATGATATCCCTGAGATTCTGGACATATACAGAGAAATTTAAACATACCCATTAAATTAAACTACCCATTAGTTCAACCCAAGCAGAACTTGGAGTTTACAGTTGAGTTGCCATGAGCAACCCTAATAGCCCTTGCACACTGGGGCGGTTTGCAGGCGCTATTGCGCTAATAATAGCGCCTGCAAACCGACCTGAAAGTGCCGCTGCTGTGTATCCAGTGTGAAAGCCCCGAGGGCTTTCACACTGGAGTGGTGCGCTGGCAGGACGGTAAAAAAAGTCCTGCCAGCAGCATCTTCGGAGCGGTGAAGGAGCGGAGTGTATACCGCTCCTTTACCGCTCCTGCCCATTGAAATCAATGGGACGGCGCGGCTATAGCGCCGGCAAAGCGCCTCTGCAGAGGCGCTTTGCGGTGGTATTTAACCCTTTCTCGCACGCTAGAGGGGGGTAAAACCGCCCCGCTAGCGGCCGAATACCGACGGTAAAACGCCGCTAATAATAGCGGCGTTTTACCGCCGACGCCACCCCAGTGTACAAGGGCTCTAAGTTTTGGTTTCATACCCCTACCCAGTTTTTCTTTTTTATTCGCCTCTACAACCCCAAATATTCCCCCTACAGGTTAGAGGGATCTCCCTCATTACATTGGGGGTTTTACCACCCCCCACATAGGAAAGGGGCTTTGATTATTTGGTCTACAGCTTTATTTGTTATTATTTTTGTGACATGCCATTACCACGGCTGAAGAAGCAACCAGCAAGCACGCAGGAAGGACTGTGCTACGGGTGGATCCCACATCCACACCAAGTGAACTACCTTACGTATGACTCGGGTACTTTGTTTTTGTCACACTTGGTGCATCGAGAATATGCACAGCCTAAGGCGCCTAGGGTACACGAGATGCCTTATCCTACATTACCCACAAGATTACACATAAGTACTGTTCCATTACTTTCATGGAACATTAGGGGTGTTCAGAGTCCCCTTAACCACTTGCCGACCGCCGCACGCCGATGTACATACCTACTTTGGGGACGGATATTGTTGTTATGGCAGCAGCTATCTGCCATAACCCCGGTATCCCCGTGTTCGGCCGGCGGTCAGCTACAAGATGAAAGTAGTCTCTGCGGCAAATTCGCCGCAAGATCACTTTTAATCGGTGGCGGGAGAGGGCCCCCCTCCCACCGCGATCCGGTGCCCTCCGCCGCTTACCGGAGCCGTCGGCAGCGGCGGAGGCGATTGCGCCTGTCTCCTTCCTTGGTATGGAGACGAGTGAGGGGAAGATGGCCCCCACCCATCTCTATACCATAGCAGGGCGGAAGCCACGTCAAAACGTCACTTTCACCCATACGTCTTAAAAGGCACATTTTTTTCAATGTCATTTTTTCAAATGACAAAATTTATTTATTTATTGCATTTAAGTCCAAATAGGAGATCTGATGACTTTTTGACCCCAGATCTCATATTTAAGAGGACCTGTCATGCTTTTTTCTATTACAAGGTTTACACATGTGAGGTATCGCCGTGATCGATAGAGCGAGAGCAATAATTTTAAACCTAGACCTCCTCTGTAACTGAAAACATTCAACCTGTAGAATTTTTTTAAATGTCGCCTATGGAGATTTTTGAGGGTAAAAGTTTGACGCCATTCCACTAGCAGGCGCAATTTTGAAGCGTAACATGTTGGGTATCAATTTACTTGGCATATTATCTTTTTACTGTTGTCTTATTTTTTTATTCAAAAAAGTGAATTTTTTCCAAAAAAAGTGCGCTTGTAAGACCGCTGCGCAAATACAGTGTGAAAAAAAGTATTGCAATGACCGCCATTTCATTCTCTAGGGTGTTAGAAAAAAAAAAAATTTGGGGGTTCTAAGTAATTTCCTAGCAAAAAAAACTGTTTTAAACATGTAAACACCAAAATCTCAAAACGAGGCTGATCTTTAAGTGGTTAAACGTACCATGGTTACCACTATGCTTAAAAAATACTCCCCCGCTATTTATGCACTTCAGGAGACTCACTTTGTGCCGGAAACAGGTTTCATGCCTGGGCTTATGGGCTGGGCATACCATTCCACTCATATTTCTTATTCCAGGGGGATGAGTGTAGTGGTACATCATGCCCTGGATTTTCAACTGTTAGACAAATTGACAGATTAGGGGCGATATGTGATACTACTATGTAAAATTCATCAACTGAAATGTATACTTGCCTTGTATGTGCCGCCCCCCTTTAGTTCGGACTTATTGAGAATATTACTGATGTATCATTTGTGCCACCCTGATATTCCCCTCATTATTATAGGGGATCTAAACTGTTATATGGATCCAGCTTTGAATAAACACCTGCCTCCTTCCCGCACAAAAGCTCGAACTGCACTGTGGAAATTCACGGAGGAGGTAGGATGGACTGATCCGTGGCGTAGCCAAAACCCACTACAGAAGCAATTCTCCTCTTTTTCAAAAACTCACCTATCCCTGTCAAGGATTGACCTGTGCTTGTGCACAGCCAAAACGACACACTTACTGGAGGACATTAGATACCTGGTGAGGGGAGTGTCAGATCATTCTCCCCTATTGGTCTCCTTGGTTGCCAAGCCTGCCCCAGATCTACCTAGGGCACCATGGAAACTTAACACTTTTTGGCTCAACCTATTTCCCTCCCATGAACGGATAATGTCTGAAATCTCTGGGTTCTGGCAGCGCCACAAGGATCATCCTGATCTGAGGTTAACCTGGGAGACGTTTAAAGCGTTTCTCAGGTGGATCTTGATCACTGAGGTCACGGGTATTAAAGGTTAACCTGGGAGACGTTTAAAGCGTTTCTCAGGTAGATCTTGATCACTGAGGTCACCGGGTATTAAAACAAATAGCTAAAACAAATGCTATTAAGGATAAGACTGAACAGATGGTAAGCCGGTTGGAGGCAGAGTTTATTGCAAACCCCTCCGATGCAGCCAGGGAAGCGTGGCTGGCTGCACGGGAGGCAGTTTACCGGATCACGTGGGAGGCGGCAGACAGAAGTTTTTCAATAGACAAGCTTTTTATGAGGAGTGTGAGCAGACAGGCCGTTTACTTGCAAAAATAGTGAAGGCCTCTAAGACATCCCCGTCAATCGAGGCGTTACGCACCGAGGGAGGGAGGATAGTAAACACCCCTACCCACATTATGAAGGAGTTGGTGAGTTTTTATTCTGATTTGTATAGGTCCAGGGCGAATTACTCAACCACTGAATTGCAAGAGTATCTGCAGGGAATTGAGCTGCCTGGTTTGTCAACTTCCCAGAGTACACTCCTGGATTCCCCAACTAAACTTGAGAAACTACAAGAGGCACTTAGCCTCTTCCTGAATTCAAAGGCCCCTGGGGATGATGGCCTCCCCATGGAAATCTTTAAACAATATGGGGGAATTATCCTGCCACGTTTGCTAAAGGTCCTTAATTACGCTAGAGAAAGTCAGTGCCTGCCCGACTCCATAACTAGAGCTATACTTCTCTTAAAACCGGGTAAAGACCCATTAGACCCGGGCTCATACAGACCAATATCGCTCTTGCAGAGTGACATCAAAATCCTGGTGAAGGTCTTGGCCTTACGACTTAATAGGGCCATCTCCTCCATTATCCAATCGGACCAGTCAGGATTTATGCCCCAAAAATCCACGGCCATCAACCTCCGTAGACTTTACCTGAACCTTCAGAAGCAGTCGGAAAACATGGGGGATAGGGCCTTGCTGTCACTAGATGCCCATAAGGCCTTTGACAGCATAGAATGGGAATACCTCTGGGCTCTCATTGGCAAATTTGGCTTTGGCGAGGGGTGCTTGTCCTGGGTGAAACTGTTGCATTGCTCACCTCGGGCGGTCATTAGGGAGGTGGAACACATTTCTGTACCATTCACCGTTCACTCGACAGGGATGCCCACTGTCCCCAGTCCTCTTTGCCATCGAGCCCATGGCAGCCTTGATTAGAGTGCACCAGGGAGTAAGCGGATTTCAATATGGAGAGATTCAGTAGAAGCTAATGCTATATGTTGACGACACCATGCTACTTCTGGGGGACACAGCTGACTCCCTGAAGGAAGCTATGGCAGTGATTGGAAAATTTGGGACCTATTCAGGACTTGTAATTAATTGGACCAAATCCTCACTTCTGCTGCTGGACACAAATTCCGGAAAGCAGAGGGCAGACGATACACGAGATCACTTCAGAACCGCGTGAACTTATCTCCCTTAATGTGACCCCACTATTTAATAGAATCCATAATAGAGCCAAAATTTGGCCCCGCCTTAAGATGTCCCTGGTGGGGAGGGTTAATCTCATAAAAAGGATTATGCCCTAATTCTTTTATATCCTACACAACACATCAATGGTGATCCCTCTAAAAATGTTTAGAATTATTAATTTCATTTTTAGGGCCTTCATATGGCTAGATAAACCCCAAGGATAAAATTAGAACAATTACAAAAATCCAAGGAATCGGGAGGCCTCGCCCTCCCTAACCCTTGGGTCTATTATTTGGTGGCTCAGGCGCAACATATCGCCCAGGCTATGCCAGAAGATCTGGGAATGGAGGACAGAAATTTACACTCTGAACCCATTAGGGCCCTAATGTGCTATATCACTGGTCTCGACAACGTACCCACGGGTATGGAGGCCCTGGCATATGCAAAGTCCACTAAATGATTTCCCACATACGTCCTGATGCAAAAAATATGGAAAAAAACTTAGACAGTTACAAGAAGTAGAGGGCTTTACCAGGTACAGCCCGATATGGGCTAATGAATACTATGAGGAGCTGCAGTCGTTCGATTGTGGTGCGCGGTGGAGAAGACACGGGGTCACACACATGCAACATATATTTGCCGCAAGAAAATTGATTCCCTTTCCTGAGTTGAGGGAGCAATTTCAACTCCCGCAATCAATGCTCTTCTATTATATACAACTGCAACATGCAGTTACGGTGCAGGCCGGGGGGACCCCGTGGACTCTCTCACCGACCCCGAAACTCCGATATATGGCTGAGGTGTCCCAGTTTAAGGGCTTAATTTCTAGAACTTATTATTATTAATATATATTATTAACTCAATATTTACCTAGAAGGATTTCCCCTGGGACCGTCGAGTAAATAGGAAAGGAATATGGAAACATTTGAGGACGAAAAATTGGGGGTGGGGAGGCACTCCAGGCAGTAAAACTTTGCTCCCTAAATGTGGACCAACGGTTATCTCAGTTATATATCATACTTAGAGTACACTACACGCCTGACAGGTTGTTTAGGATGGGAGTAAGACCAGATTCCAACTGCCCTAGGTGTGCGAGAGATCATGGGGACCTAATACATCTGCTCTGGAGGTGCCCCAATCTACATTTGTTCTGGACAGGGGTTCTGGCCACCATTAACAGTCTATTAGACTACCATACCTACAGACCCGAAGCCATGTATACTGGGGATACTAGATGACATTCCTATGGAGGACAATTTCAAACAGGCCATAGCCAGGGCCGTTTCAGGCTCCCAAGCTGATCCTTAGACATTGGAAGGCGATTGAACCTCCAACGGAATGGATTGCCCAAATGGGAGACACCATAAGGTTGGAGAAATACATTTTTCAACATAGAGGTCGCCCGGGAAAGTTTGATAAACTATGGGCACCCTGGTTGGATACCCCCGGCCTCTCCCCTGTTGATCTGGTGATGGACAGATTGCTGAGGTAAAAGATGGAAAGTGAGAGATACACAGAGGGTGGAGAAAGGAAGGCGCTTACAGCATAAAAATCAGAATATAGTACTGACGCACAAATAATCAGTTCCTTTAGAAAAAATACCTGAACTGCATAATATGAGCTGGTATTGGATGCTAAGTGTAATATATGAACATACCTTTTGCGATGGTAATTGAAATGTATGACAAATTCTGTGCCTTAATTGTGAGCTGTAAAGTTTTTCTATTTGTTCTGTTTTCTAATAAACATCTTTTGATAAAAAAAAAAAAAAAAAAAAAACACAGAGAGTGCAAAATCTGCAGCTCTACATAGGAACCAATCAGCTTCCAGGTTTTATTACCAAAGCTTAATTGATCAAGCTGAAGTTAGAAGCCAAATTGGCTACCATGCACAGCTGCACCAAATTCTGAGTGCTCCAGCTTTAGTAAATGAACCCCTCTGACTTCAAGTTTGAACTCTTCATATCCAGAAGCGGTCTGACTGTAAACTTTTGCATAAATGTCTTGGGGCTGATGGTAGCCTCCTTTTGAGTAAGTTACCTTTGTGCAACTCCACTCCAAACATCTACAACGCAATAGTTTGTTATCATGGGACAAATCAGTATCCTAACAGGCCAATTAAGTTGATGCCAAGAACCAGGCTACCCCTGGCTTGGGGATTCAGGAACAGTTTCCAGCTTGTCAGGCTTGGGAAGAGGGCTGGGGAGGAAGGGGATACCTTGTCAGTTGGCTGTCCCTTTAATCTACTGGAAGACACTCTGATCATGAATTAGTATGACAACATCACAGTGGTGATATACTTCAATCATCAGGGAGAAACCAGAAGTCTTCCTGCAGCAAAAGAGGCAAAGCAGACCCTGTTTTGGACAGAACTTCAAATTCCAGCAATGTCAGTCGTTTATATTACACTTGAGGCTTTGACAACTGGCAATGTATGGATGCAGGAGAGTGGTTCACCTTGGTCAGCATCACAGAAACTATCTCCTGCGATCCTGTTCAAAACTTGCTTTGCTGACATGCCTCCTGGCTCCAGATCCTGCTTGCTGTTCCACTACATTGATATCTGACTTCTGGCTTGGCTGACTATCCATTCCAGTTACTGAACTTTGGCTATGTTTTGACTACGTTTGTTCTTTTTATTATTAAACAAGTGTGATTTAACTGTACTTCTGTCTCGGCCTTATTTCATGGTTTCTGAAAGTAGGCGAAGGCCATGAATTCAGAAGATACAGTCAATCCACTTGTTGGTAATATTTTTTCCAGATTGGATGAACTAGATCACCGCATGGATCAGTTTGCCATGGCGTTACAAACGCTCCTGAGTCGAACGGCTCACCTGGAATCTCCCATTGTGGCCGCCCCAGTACAACCGATGTAGCAGGCTGACCCTGCTGCTGCTCCAGTCTCTGTGCAGACACCTGCCTCGAGTATTACCTCTAAAAGATGTATGTCTGGTTCCGCTCCAATTCCCCAGCAATTTGAGAACCATAAAAACAGCGGGTTCCCCTGTATGGACTTTCCCGGCACTTGCATAGAAGTAAAGAATATGAGAGTATAGACTAGTGTGAAATATATAAAAAATAGTAATTTTTATTTACTGAAAAAATACATTTTAAAAACAATAAGGATATCCTAGATAGCATAGCAATAATACATGATAAACATAGTAGACATCATACAGTAAGCAATGATGAAATGTACAGAGAGACTCTTTTCAACTGTTGTCTTGAGTTACCCTGAGTTTGTGGCTTTGTTTAAAAGGGTATTTCATGTTCCCGCATGCTCCGCTTCTGCTGCCAAGTGCCTCATGTCCATCTAACAGAGTATGAGAACTGAACTGAATTCCATACTCTGGCAGCAGAGGTTGCGTGGAACAATGAGGCCCCCGTGGCTGATTTTTCTCATGGTCTCTCGGATACCATCAAGGATGAGATAGCAGCCCGAGAACTACCCACTCAACTGGACACGTTAATCACGTTTGCCAGGCTCAATGACTTCAGACTCAGAGAAAGACTCTCTTTTAAGGAGCGCTCGCGGAAGCCTCTTGTACGGATGTCTCCAAGCTTTGCAATCCCACCTGTGCCTCCCTCACCTCCCATGCCTCATGGTACTGAGTCGGTCAGTGAAGGTGAACCCATGTACTTGGGTTTCACGGGTCTCTCTACGGATGAGAGAACCTTTAGGAGGAGGGAGAGATTGTGCCTTTATTGTGGCCAGGCAGGTCACTTTTTGAAGTCTTGTCCTACCCGTCCAGGAAACGCCCGAACATTGAGGTCCTGTCACGGACAGACCTTAGGAGGCGTCGTTTCATCCCCAGTTATCCATAAGGATAAGCCCCTGGTTTCAGTCACTCTTTCTTGGGCTGAGTCATCCGTCGAGATACAGGTTCTAATCGACTCTGGGGCTGCAGGCCTGTTCATTGATGCTGCCTTTGTATTGAAGCACTCTAATCTGTTGCAGCTGTGTGACACTCCACTTGCCATTGAGACTCTTGACGGGAGACCTCTACAGCCTGCCCACGTGACTCATGAGACAGTTCCGTTGTCCATGGCCGTAGGGACTATTCACCATGAGATAATCCAATTCCAAGTTATTTCCTCACCTAAGTTTCCGCTGGTTATTGGTTGTCCTTGGTTACAGAGGCACAACCCCTCTTTTGATTGGCTCCGTGCTGAGGTTCTCTCTCCTGGTCACCACAATGCAGCGAGACATGCTTCCAGAAGGTAGCCAAGGTCCTGTGTACCTCTTCACTCTCCTCCCTGCCGGAGGAGTATCGCGATTTTAGCAATGTCTTTGACAAAGGTCAAGCCGGTAGTTTCCCTCCACACCGGCCGTATGATTGCGCAATTGACCTTCAACCTGATGCCATACCCCCTCGAGGCTGGGTTTACCCTTTGTCAGTCTTGGAGGATAAGGCCATGGAGGAGTATGTTGCAGATGCACTTTCTCGAGTTCATCCGCAAATCCTTGTCTCCTGCTGGTGCTGGTTTATTCTTTGTGAAGAAGAAGAGTGGTGAACTGAGACCTTGTATTGATTATAGGGGTTTCAATCGTTTCACGATAAAGAATACCTATCCGATTCCATTGATCACGGAATTATTTGACCGCCTCAAGGGAGCAACGATTTTCACGAAGCTTGATTTGAGAGGGGCATACAATCTCGTGAGGATTAAGGAGGGCGACGTGTGGAAAACTGCGTTTAATACTAGAACAGGCCATTACGAGTACCTCATAGTGCCTTTTGGCCTTTGTAACACCCTGGCAGTTTTCCAGGAATTTATTAACGATGTCCTCTGAGATTTGTTGCAGTTATGTGTGGTGGTTTATCTTGATGATATCCTCATATTTTCCAAGTCCCTGGAGAGCCACCACACAGATGTCTGTCGTGTGCTTCAGAAACTAAGAGAGAACAATCTCTATTGTAAACTGGAGAAGTGCGAGTTCCATCGTGAACAGTTTAAATTCCTGGGTTATGTCATTTCCACTGCTGGTTTTTCGATGGACCCAGAGAAACTTTTGGCAGTTCTACAGTGGCCCCGACCCGTGGGTTTATGTTCTCTGCAGCGTTTTCTTGGCTTTGACAACTATTATCGGAAGTTTATTAGTAACTTCTCGTCTCTGGTCAAGCCCCTGACTGATATGACCAGAAAGCACAGTAACTCACAGAGTTGGTCTCCGGAGTCCATTAAGGACTTTGAGAGTCTCAATGCTGCCTTTGTTTCTGCTCCTGTGTTGGCACATCCTGATCCTATGTTACCTTTTATCCTTGAGGTTGATGCTTCTGAGACTGGTGTTGGTGCCCTTCTGTCTAAACGTCCTACCTCTGAGAGCACTATGCATCCTTGTGGCTACTTTTCCAAAAAATTATCACCTACGGAGTGCAATTACGAGATTGGTGACAGAGAGCTGTTGGCGATCATTTTAGCCCTGAAAGAATGGAGACATGGGGACAAGGTACCACTGTGCCGGTTCTCATTCTTACTGACCATAAGAATCTCACAGTCTTGTCTGAGGCTAAATGCCTCTCTCCCAGAAGGGCACAATGGGCTCTTTTCTTGTCAAGTTTCAATTACATTGTCTCATTCTTACCCGGTACTAAGAATGTAAGGGCTGCCAGTGTGTCACGACAATTTTCCTCCACTTCCAAGTTGGAGTTGGTTCCAGTTCCTGTGATTCCTCCTGATCGTATTCTGGCTACAGTTCGCACCTCTCATTTGGGTGACAAAATTCTTGCTGATCAGGTCCAAGCGCCTCCTGAGAAACCTTGTGACCGCTGCTTTGTCCCAGAGAGTCCCTATACTGCCGTGCTCCAGACTTACCATTCTCCCAAGGCTTCTGGCCACCCTGGGAAGAAACAACGCTTTTGGGCCATTTCCCAACAATTCTGGTGGCCTAGTCTATGTGCTATTGTAACTGCCTTTGTAAGCTGCCTGTTCTATGTGTTGAAGTTTCCCACTTCTATGGAACTGGCTTCCATTTTTGCTTGGGAGATCTTTCGCTTACATGGGCTACCCAAGGTCTCGGACAGGGGTAGTCAGTTTTAGTCTTGGTTTTGGCGAGCCTTTTGTGCACAGTTGGGAATTCAGCTTGCTTTCTCCTCTGCGTATCACCCGCAGTCTAATGGGGCCGCAGAACAAGCCAATCAGTCCTTGGAGTAATTCCTACGTTGCTATATTTCTGACCATCATAACAACTGGTCAGACCTATTACCATGGGCAGAGTTTGCTCACAACAGTGCCTTGAATTCTGCTTCCCGTTTGTCCCCGTTTATGGAGAATTATGGTTTCCAACCTTCTATGTTGACTGACTCGTTTGTTCCGCAGAGTATTCCTGCATTAGAGGAGCATCTCCGTGGTCTTTGTTCCACTGGGGCACAAGTCCAGGAGGCTTTGCGACATGCTAATGACAGGTACAGACTCCATGCTGGCCGCAGACGCCTGGCTGCGCCTTCCTACCAGGTTGGGGACATTGTCTGGCTGTCATCTCGCAACCTCCGACTTCGTGTTCCCTCACTGAAGTTTGCACCTCGGTTTATTTGGCCTTTCCGTATTCTTTGCGGGATTAACCCAGTGGCTTACGCATTAGACCTTCCTTCCAATATGCGTATTTCGAATGTATTTCAGGTCTCCTTATTAAAACCTTTGGTCTGCAACTGCTTTACCACTTCGGTGCCACGTCCTCACCCTGTACAGGTTGCGAACCATGAGGAGTATGAAGTACAGTCCATTGTCGACTCCCGTAGGTTCTGTGGGCGCATACAGTACCTGGTGCATTGGAAAGGGTACGGCCTGGAGGAGCGCTCTTGGGTCTCATCCTCGGATGTGCATGCCCCGGTCCTCCTCTGATTTCCATAGACGTTTTCCCCTCAAGCCTGGTGGTCCTCTGAGGGGGAGAGGTCGTTGAGGAGGGGGTACTGTCAGGGCTGGGCTCAGACCTTCCTTCTCTGAGCTGACCGATCAGCTGTCGGCTAATTGCCAGCTCCTATCTCTCCACAGTTACTCAGCTGTTGATGATATCCTGCTCGTCAGTCCTGCCTACTTAAGCCATCCAGTCCAGAGGATCTCTGCCTTCGTCTTGGTCAACATCACAGAAATCGCCTGCGATCCTATTCAAGACTTACTTTGCTGACATCCCTTCTGGTTTCAGATCCTGCTTGCTGTTCCACTACTTTGATCTCTGACTTCTGGCTTGGCTAACTATCCGTTCCGGTTACTGAACTTTCTGACGATGTTTTTTCTTTTTACTTTTATTATTAAACAAGTATGATTTAACTGTACTTCTGTCTCAGCCTGATTTCATGGTTTCTGACACAAACCAGACAGGTTAGTATCCAGTTGCAGGGATCCCATGTCGGAAGCAGTGGATGCACTGGTGGCCCTTATGCCTTCCCTCCCCTGAAACTCCTTTTGCTAAAACAATATAGAGGGCATTCCAGGATCCTTATTGCTCCTTATTGACCCAGGCAAATGTGGTACATTGATCTGGCAGGACTTCTAGCAGATGCTCTGTGGGCCCTGCCAGACTGACTGATCTTCTGTCCCAGTCTGTGTAGCCTTGCTTCTCAGTCACTGGCCCTAAAGGTCCTGAGAGACAGGGGAATCTCTGAGTCTCTGATTCCTACATTGCTCAAGGCTAGGGAGTTCACTTCCCATAAGGTCTATCATCTAAAGTGGAAGATGTACCTCACTTGGTGTGAGTGCAGGTGCTTTCATCTCAGGAGGTCTCCCACAAGGTTCCCCGAGTCTATTCACCTGTGATTCTGTGGGATCTGAATCTGGTTCTGTTAGCATTCTTAGCATTACAGAAGCCATTGCTTGAACCCAATGGACACATTTCTCTGTCTACTTTCACCATAGTTGCTTTTCTTTAAGCTATCACCCCGGTGAGGCAAGTGTCTGAACTGATGGCCTTATCTTGCAGACAACCCTTTTTGGTCTTGCATAGGGATAAGTGGTGTTGCAGCCCAGAACTTTTTGCTTACTTAAGGTAGTCTCTGGTTTTCACATTTGCCATGACATTGTTCTGTCATTCCTCTGTCCAACTCCAGTTTATCAAAAGGAAACCTCCCTCTATTGTCTGGATGTGGTTCAGTCTGTAGAAGTCTATCTCACAGCCACTACTTATTTATTTATGGATGGGCTTCGTGAGAGCACCCTGGCTTCACCACTATCTTTAGGTGGTTCAGACAGATCATTGTCCAGGCTTATGGTCTGAAGGGTTGGGTTTACCCCTTTCCTGTTTAAGTTCACCTTACTAGGGCTAAAAGCGCCTCTTAAGCTTTTAGGCGTTACTACTTTTATTTCTCAGGCTGGCAACTGGTCGTCTCACCCTTCTTTTAAGTTCCATCAGGTGGATGTTTCTTCCTCATCTGATCCAAAGTGGGCATAGGGTCTATTAGACAGCTCTTTGAGCTGCAGGTGGTCCCCATTTGCTGTTGCTCACCTGGGCTGCTTTTGGACATGCTGAAGGTTTAAGGTTTCCTCAGTCCCTCAGAGGATAAGAAAAACAGATTTTAGTTAGCAGAAAGTACCTTTTTTTTTTTTGGAGTCCACTGAGGGAACATAGGTCCTCTGTGACAATGCTCTTGGTACCAATTTACTAAAAAAATGAAGCTTGTGGGTAGTAGGAGGGGTTATACCCGGAGCTGGCTTATCATCCCCTGGGTCCAACCCTCCTATAGGCATTAGTATAACCTGAAGTTTTAAGACTTCCAGTGTCCCTCAGTGGACTTGAATAAAGTGAAGCTGTGCTATAGGAGATATTTAGGCTGGTGCCATACTCACACATGTACAGTTAGGTGGTGTGTATATACACCAGGGACGTGCAGTGAGGTCAGTGGCTGGTGAAGCACTGGCTAATATCAGAGCCAGATACATACAGGTTACATACACCGCGATTGTTAGAGCGACAACCATAATTTTAGCACTAGACCTCCTCTGTAACTCTAAACATGTAACCTGTAAAAAAACTGAAAGCGTCGCCTATGGAGATTTTTAAGTGCTGAAGTTTGGCACCATTCCACAAGTGTGTGCAATTTTAAATTGTGACATGTTAGGTATCTATTTACTCGGCTTAACGGACAAATTACTGAAGTTTGAAGTTATAACTTCAAACCAGTAATTTCACAGTAAATAGATAAATAATACATTATCTTATAACATATAGCATACATTATTATGATTTATATGTATGATTTATATTTAATTATATGATTTAGCATGTACCTTTTCAGCAGCAGCAGATTCTCATTCTCCCTCTTAACTACTTCACGCAAATAGCCGTACCTGTAAGTCGGTACTTTGATGCTAAATACCGGGGTTATGGCAGCAGTTAGCTGCCATAACCCAGGTATGTTTGGGAACGTCATGCGTTTCTCTTTAAGATAAAAGCAGTTTCCGTGGCAGATTCGCTGCGAGATCACTTTTATTGGTGGCGGGAGAGGTGCCCCCCCTCCCGCCACGCTCCGGTCGTCTCCGCCGCTTACCGGACCTGTCGGTAGCAGTGGAGACGATTGCGTCCTCTCCTGTGGATGCCTGGCTGCCGACTGAGGGGAAGATGGCATGGGAGGGTGGAAGCAACGTCAAACGTCACTTCTGCCCATAGCTCTTAAAGGATAAATGTATTTATTTTGATTGCATTTTAGTGTAAATGAGATCTGTGGTCTTTTTGACCCCAGATCTCATATTTTTTGTTTACAAACTTTTTATTAGGTACATAATGGTGGTACAAAATATTTGACATAAGTCCAGTAAATTACAATATATAATAATAATTGTAAAATATGGAATGTAGTAATGCAAAAACGTAGAAGAAGAATAATTTCTTATATTTAAATACATATGGTATACTAATAATCAGGTAGTGGTTTAAGTGTGGATTTAGTGTATACTGAGTGGTATTGAATGAAAGTGGGTTTTCTAAATGAGGTTTAAAAGGTGGTCAGAGTATATGAACCAGGGGTTCCATTTTTTTTTCAAGTAAATGAGTGGTGTTGTGTAGGGTGTGAAATTTTTTTTCCATGAGGTAAATGTTATTGATTCTAGATTTTAGTTGAATAATTGGTAGGTCTGAGGATTTCCAGTGAAGAGCTACAAGCCAATGAATAGAGACACAGATTGTGTGAACTAGTCTTAGGTTGTGAATATTTAAACCTGGAATTGGTGTGAATAATAAGCAGTTGGGGAGAGTAAGTTTTATGTTTTTTTTCTGATATTCTAGAGGCGCATTTTTCAAGTTGTTTCCATATCATAGAAACTTTTTCACATTCCCAAAAGATGCGTGGGAAGGAGCTGATGGAATTGCAATCTCTGTAGCATGTTTGGGGAACAGTGGGGAAAATAGAATGTCATTTTTTTGGTGTGTAATACCATCTTGTTAGTAATTTTATTGCAGTTTCCCTAATAGTGATAGATCATGTGCAATTAAGTAAGTTATTGATGCAGTCTAACCATTTTTCTGGGGGGAGTAAGATATCGCATTCTTGTTCCCAATTTAGCATATAGGGAAGTTTATGTTGAGAATTTATGTTAATCATGTTTATATATATCTCGGATATTAATCCGGGACCTCTTGGGGATCTGGAACTTATATTATCATAAAATGTGGGGGCTTTTGTATTGGTTGTTGAGAAGTGTGTGTCATAAAAAGGATCTTATTTGGAGGAATCTACTCAATATTGGGGATGTTGTATTTGGTTATTAATGACGAGAAGGAAGTAAATGAGGTGCTTTCAATGAATTTTTTGAGTGGTCAGGTTATTGTTGATCCACCAAGAATATTCATGTCGTGATGTTGTGCTACAAATTTTCTCCTATAAAAGAGACACGGAGAAGTGGGGTAGAGGACATTTTGAATTTTTTGTAATGTAGTTTCCACAACTGATAAGAGTGAGCCACTGAAAGATTAAGTTTTTCTAAAGTGTAATTTTATTGCCCCATAATAGCCCGGATATAGAATAAGGTTGAATAGCGTCTTTCTCAAATATTACCCATGGAATTTTTGGGTTTTGTATGTGCCATTGGGCTATTTGGAACCATCGTGTAGCAAGGCAATATAACCAGATGTCAGGGAGTCCCAAACCGCCCTGTTTAGGGGATTTGTAGAATATTGATTTGGCTATACGAGGGTGAGAGTCGGATCATATGAATTTATTGATATCTGATTGGAATTTGGTGATGATCAGTTTATTTAATCTTATTGGAAGGGCCCTAAATAAGTATAATAATTTTGGTAGAATAAACATTTTAATGGCAGTTATTTTTCCTAAAAATGATATATTGAATGATTTCCATGTTTTCAAGGACGGTCTTAATTTTTGTAGCATAGGGGAATAATTCTTAGAGGATAAGTTATCGATGTCTGGGGTGAGGTGGATACCTAGATAAGGTAGAGTTTCTGTAGTCCATGTGAAATTAAATGAAGTGCGAATGGTGTCAAATTGAGATGGTGATATATTTATGGGAATGCCTATGAATTTTGAGACATTTATTGATAGCCCTTATAGGGTAGAAAAAGCTTTAATAGTATTCAATAGGTTTGGTAGTGCTATGTTAGGTTGGGTGAGGAATAATACCATGTCGTCCGCGTACATACTGAGTTTGTATGTTTTATCCTTAGAGTTGTATTCTTTTTATGTCTGGGTGTTGCAAAAAAGCTACTGCTAAAGGTTCAATTGCTAGGACAAATAATAAAGGTGAAAGGGGACAGCCTTGTCGGGTTCCCCTTCCAACTTTGAAAAAATCTGAATTACAGCCTGGTAGTTTTACTCTAGTGGAGGGGTTGTTATGGAGAGCATGAAATGCTTGAATAAATTCTCCTTTAAAACCATATTTTTGTAGAATTAAGTCAAGATATCTCTATGTCAAACGCTTTATTTATATCAAGACTTAATAAGACTAGTTGATATTTGAGGTTTGCGTCTTGGATTATATTCATTACCAATCGGATATTGTCCATGATCTGTCTGCCTGGAATAAATCCAGATTGGTAAGGGGATATCAGAGAGGGGATTATTGTTGCTAATCTTTTGGCTATAGTTTTGAGGTAGTGTATGGTCTTTATTCGGTTTTGGGATTAAGGACACGTTCGCCAATAACATCTCTTCGGGGAATAAATCACCTTTCAGGATGTTGTTGTATAGCTTTGTTAGTGTTGGGGTAAGAAGTTGGGAAAATTGTTTATAGTAAAATGAGGAAAATCCATCTGGGCCAGGGGCTAAATTTCTTTTAAGGGATTTGATTATTGGAAGGATTTCCTCTTCAGTAAAAGGAGCGTTTAATGTGTCAATCTGAGCGGTAGTCAATGAGGGTAAAGGAATTTTGTTTAGCCATTCTGTATTAGTGGGATGTAATGTGGAGGTTGGTTTGGAGAGAAGGTCTGAGTAGTATTTTGTGCATATGGAAAGTATATCTTGTGGATGGGTGATCAATTGATTAGTATTATTCTTAAGTTTGTAGACATGAGTAGGTTTAATTGTTTGGTTTAATTTACGGGCAAACATTATCGAGTAAGTATTGTTAGATAAGAAAAATTTTGCTTTTGACCAATGGAGAGCTTTTTCAGCTTTGAAAGTGAGTAAAGAGTCTAACTTCGGTGCGTTTTGGGGAAATTAAGGTGTAGATTCCAGGGTCATGTGTGTTAGAGTGTTCCTTATATAGTTTATGAAGCTCTATCGTTAGAGAGTGAATCTTGTTCCATCTCTCTTTGTTGTTCTGAGAGGCTAGCCTGATAAGGCAGCCGCGTAGGACAGCTTATGTGCCAGCCAAAGAGTAGTAGGAGAAATATCTGGTGTGGCATTTGTTGTGAAATAGTCTTTAATAGCAGAGGTTATCTCGTGATGGTGCTTTGGGTCAGTGAGTAAAGCCTCATTAAGTCTCCAAGAGTAAGGGGTTGAAGCAAGTCCTATGAATTGGGTACCAAGCATAGCGATATGATGATCAGACCATGTGCATGGGTATATTGTAGCTTCATATTCATTGGCGAGGATGCTAGGAGTGCAAAAAAGGTAATCCAAGCAGGAATATGAATCATGGGCATGTGAACAGAAGGTGTATTCTCTTGCACCTGTATTGAGTGCTCTCCATGTGTCAATAAGTTGCAGTTCATTAATATATCTGGAGGTAGTATGTGAAAATGTTTTTGAGGATTGGTTTTGTTTACTACGGTCTAAGTTGGGTTGTAATACAGAATTGAAGTCACTTCCTAAAATTATATGAGACGAGTGATAGCGTTGTAAGGTGTGAAAAAATTGTGTGAAAAAGTTGTTTGTGTGATATTCGGTGCGTACATATTGGCAATTGTTAGTTCTCTACCTGATATTAATGATAATATATCTACTGTCTGGATCCTTGTAAACCTGTTGAATATCGAGGGGAAATGATTGATGAATAAAAATAGCAACTCCTTTGGTTTTGTTAGAGGCTGTGGTTGTAGGCTTTGTGAAAAAAGGTTGGATGGTTGTACTTCATGAAATGTGTTTCCTGTAATAGGATAATTTTGGCAATTAATTTTTTATACTGTATGAATGCTTTTTTCCTTTTATTAGGGGAGTTGAAGCCTTGCACATTGTGCGAAATGAATCTAATGTTTGGGGGTGTATCTGAAAGCATAAATGGCATACTAATAATATAATTTGAAGGTTTTAGAACGGCGTACAGGGAAACACTCCATTATTTAACCTGAGAATATAAAAATTCCAAGTTATTGTACCATATTTGTAAAAACATGTAGAAATGGATATTTTAATTATACCATATTTTAGATGTACCTTAATTTTAACTAAAAAAAAATAATAATAAGGGGTTGGGAGAGAAATAATTGTCCAACCGATGGTGAATACTTAATAGACCAATACGTCTCCATCTCAGTCGAATGAATCTATAGTCTATGAGACTAATAGAAAAAATAAATAAATAAAAAAAAGACTAAAGAAAATTGAATGGAATACCTCCAAAATCGCTTGAAAAAGTGGGAGACTGAGTGGGGGTAAATCATGTCGGCATACAGGTAGGAAGCCGCAACAAATGTAATCATATTTAAAACTGTGCAATTATAATTTCAAAACAATAAGTAATCTTTAAATTAAATTATAACGTAACGTTAACATATTTGTAATGGAAGGAAAGTGTTTCCGTGTCAGTTATTTATAACTTTTCTACCTCAAACCTAGAAAAGTACAATAGAATACTATGGTATCTGGGTAACCCACAGATAAGTAAGAAGTGGGACATATATGTAAAGTCATGAAAAAATAAAAACAAAAAAAAACAAACAATAATAACAACTTCAGTCTCATCTGTGACTGTAGGGAAAACATTTTCCAACTGTTCTTTATGGAATGCCCTCCCCATAATAAAAAAACAGGAACAAAGAGGGTTTTACAAAATAACCATAACTTTTGAACAGACTTCTGTCTCCCTGAGAAATATAGTTATAAACAAAACGTAGGCTTAATAGTATTTTTTTTAAAAATAGTGTGTTGATATATCTCATATATTATATATATAGTCCAGGGTATATATAAAAAAGTCAAGGTTTCCAGAATGTGAACCCTCCTTTTGATATTTATGGACATGTAATAATGGCGAGGATAGGAAGACTTTATAGTATATAATTTTTCCCAGATCTCATATTTAAAAGGTCCTGTCATGCTTTTTTTCTATTACAAGGGATGTTTACATTCATTGTAATAGGAAAAGTGACCCATTTTTTTTTTTTAAAAACAGTGTCAAAATAAAAAACAAAAAGTAAAATAAATAAGAAAAAAAAAATAACATTTTTTTTTAAAGCTCCCCGTCCAGACGAGCTCGCGCGCAGAAGCAAACGCATATTTAAACGGTGTTCAAACCACACATGTGAGGTATCGCCATGATCGTTCGAGCGAGGGCATAAATTTTAGACTTGGAGCTCATCCTCTCAGTCTGCTGCAAACAGTGTGCCAGCTTGCATTTAAACTGGCTGCTCTGTATTTAGCTTCTGCCAGGCTGCACAAGGAGCCCCATATCTCCAGAACCATAGATGATAGGAGCCCAGTGATGGGGTAGGACTTCAGCTACCTACCCCCCAAATTTGGGATCTCTGTGACCCCTGGTTGCCGAGCTACGACCCTTCAAGTTGATCGTTTTTTTTTTTGTTTTGTTTTCTTATTTTTTTATGCTCATGGCAGGTGAGGCAAAGCATCCCCCAGCACATATCCGACCCCCCTGCAAGCACTAACCCTCTCCCCTCCCAAAGCACCCCCAGCACATATCTGACCACTCAACCCCCTGCTAGCACAAGTACTCTTTTTTCCAAAGCACCCCCTAGCACATATCTTCTTACCCCCTCCCCCAAATCAAAGAGATGCCAGCTGCCACAGAGGGGATGATAATGGCATTTGGGACCCGGCACCCCCCAGAGATGCAGAGAATCGTGTTGGAAGGGGGGATTTGGGGGGAGAGGATTTGTACTGGTAGGGTGATTTATACTTGGATGGAGGATGGGGGGTTGGAGTATTTGTGATGGGAGGGGGATTTGGGGGGATGAAAGAAGATTTGTGCTGGGAAGGGGGATTTTTCAGGGAGAAGGTTTGTGCTAGAAGTTGGATTTTTTTTTTTTCAGTGGGGGTAGGGGATGGGAGTTGGAGAAAGAGAGATTTGTACTAAAAGAGAGATTTCTTTTTTGGGGGGGGGGGGGTTGTACTGGAATGGGGGGCTCTGCTGGGAGGGAGGATTTTTTGGGTGTAAGTGGATTTATTCTTAGAGGGGTATTGGGAGCAAGGAGGGTTTGTGCTGGTTGGGGAAGAGGATTTGTATTAGTAAGGGGAGTGGGGATACATGCTGGGATGGGGAAGAAGGGGGGATTGTGTTAGGACTGGGGTTTTGGGGGATGATGTAGGAGGAGGGGGGGATTGTTCTGGAAAGGAGAAGAAATGTATTTTGATGGTGGGGTGGAGGGTGAGCATAAAGTTTAGTGCTGGATTTTTGCAGGTAAGAAAGTGGGAATTTTTGATGAAAGGATAAAGTGGGAGAGAGAATTGCTTGCTATGTGAATTTTGCACTCTGCTTACACACCCCTGACTCCTGCACTCCTGTTGTCTCCCAGGTCTTTTACAATCTTATAGTGTATACTTCAAATAAAAAAAAAAAAAAAATGCCATGCACCGCTAAAGTGTTCAGGTTTGGCTTGAAGATAAGGTGGCAACCCAAATTAGTCTGCTGACCCATGAAACTCACTCCCTATGTGGTTGGTATCTTCTTTCATTTGCTATTAAAGTGGTATCTGCCTAACCATAACTATTATCAAAAATGTCCCCCCCTCCCGCTTGCTACTGACTCCTAAAATCTGCCTCACTTACTACAGACCCCTGCACTGTGTCCTTTTAAGCCATGGCCAATATTCAGCGCAATGAGAACCACACTCAATAATTGATGTGGAATGAAGCCACACTTTTTTCACAACCAGGGGACTTATAATTTTGCACACAGGCCCACCGCTTTCAGAAAACATCCCCATAGTCAGCTTTACTGAGCAGTGCAAGAGGCACCATCTTGTGTCGCTTTTGCAGTTTGAGAGCTGAACCCCCCCCCCAGAAAAAAAAAAAAAAAATCTATGGCCCTGCTCCAGATTCCTAACACGCTGGCTTTCCCGCACAGTTCGCCAATGTTCCCCACACACTGCGCCGACGTTCCCCCATACCCAATGCCGGCTGGTGGTATTTTTTTGGGGGGCCAAACATCCAAACCCCCCCCACCAGATTGGCGGCACCCCCCCTCCCCGGCATTTACCCCATGTAGGTGGCGACCGGGCTGCAGGCCCCTATGGGTGGGTTGCGTTCTCCTACGGGCAGCGGTTCCTGTGTCCTCTCCTCCTCGACTTCGGCAGGAGGCAGCGGACGGGTTGCAGACAGCGGCTCCTTTGTCTTCTCCTCCTCGGCTTCGGCGGCAGGCAGCGGGTGGCGGCTCCTGTGTCCTCTTCTTCTCAGCTTCGGCGGCAGACAGCAGGCAGGTGGCAGGCAGCAGCTCCTGTGTCCTCTCCTGCTCAGCTTCAGCGGCTTCCGCCATGAGGCTCCTTCCTCCTCCTAGGATCGCCTGTCCTTTCAGCCAATCGGGTGACGGGTCTCAAGACCCGCTTCCTGATTGGCTGGGAGAAGGATCAGTGTAGCGATTCGCTATTGTCACACAACTGGGTGGGATCAGAGTGCTCTGCGTCCCAAGCCCACCTCTTTTTTGAAGCCTATTGGAGCCTCTGGCTCTAATCACATGCTTCAAGAAGAACAACACACCCCGCCATTGGAATCCATGCACCCGGCGCCCTGTATGTAGATCAGGGGGCCGGACGCATGGATGGGGGGGGTGGCGCCCGTGCACCCCTAATTGAAGGGCCGCCGATGCCCATACCGCTACAGGATTAGCTGGAGGCCAAGCCATCAAGCAAGCCATGCTGCGCGCAACATCACTTCTGTATCGCACCCCATAAGGAGCCGCAAGTAGAATAGGATCCCCCACCTTGTACAGCCAGGCACACCTAAATTTCCACATGCACTCAGAGTCAGAGAACTGTCCAGTACTTTGGTTTTTTTTTTGTTTTATTGAGGGATTAGAACTTGGATAGGGATTGGGAATTATGGGATGCTCACTTGACTCCAAAACAAACCCAGGGACAACTTTTCCTATATAGTCTATATATACTTAGGGCTGCTGATATAAATCATGGGGCCCTGTATAGCCCATCTGACAGGGCTCCCCAAAAATATAAAAATGATATTTCCATTTAAAAAAAAAAACATTAAAATCATTAATAGCGGGCAGCAGGGGCAATTGAATCCTTGACAGGGTAGGTGATTGGTTAGGGCCGGGCTGTGGATGACTGGAGCGGATCAAATACAGGAACCAATCCTCTAGATGTCTCTCCCTGCAGCAGCTGAAAACCAATGGGAGGGAGAGAAGAAAAAGCCAGCTTTTAGCTGCTGCAGGGAGAGACACCCAGAGTATCAGTTCCTCCAATAGCCCCCCTCTATTAGTTCCTCTAATTGATTTACCGATCACCCCTCCACTACCCATATCCAATTCCCCTGCTGCCCGGCCCCCCCCTGATGGCCTGGCCCCCGTACAGGAAGACTGGTGCTACCCCCTTATCAGCGGCCCTGTACTCCTCTGCTTCCTCCAGTACTCACTTGCTTGCAGTACTCCACTGGCACACTGATAGTTAATCTGACACAACACTCAGTCAGGTTTAGAGCAAAAGCCTGTTATAGGCAGGAACCCGAGGCCCCTTTGGTGTGCAGAGAAAAGTCAGTGTCCAGCATACATCCCTGTGGCTAATTATCTCAGCACCACCTCTTCAGGCACTCCCAGCCTCCTGGCTGCAGCTGCCTCTTTCAATAGCCCTGCTGGCTAACTTCTCCACAGTCCTCTCAGACTGACACTCTCTCCACAGTCCTCCCAGACAGCACACTCACCATCCCACCCGGCTGACTTCTCAGGAGATCTCTTGGACGCGCTGACCTGCTCTCCTCACACTTGCTTGCATGCTTTCAGGAAAGGATTCCTCTGTGTGTTGTAGAGGGTGTATCCAACACCCGAGCTCCAGGCCCAAAGTCATTCCCTCTCCCCCCCAGACTAGGGGGCACCCTCAAGGGCCATTGGCAGCCTCCTCAGCACCATCTCCATCTTCCACCCGACTGCCCCTGCTGGTACAACTCATGGCCATTTATGAGATGACCTGCCCCCTTTCAGCCCCTTTCTACTGGGGATTGGCTGGGGCCCTCGTAAAACATTCCAAACAGCCCCGCCTAGCTTTTACCCACTTCATCTGGAAGCTTCTCCAAGATTCCAGAAAACAGGGGGAGGCACCAGAGATGCTGCTTGCTGAGTCATCCAGCCTCCCTGACTCACTCAACCCTGACCCAGATTCAACCAAGGCCTGGCTCTCAGCCAAACCAGTTTTGCTACAGTACACTAACAAAACCTATTTACACTTAGCACACTAGCTAGAGGGTGCTACACTTTCTTCCAGCTCCCCAGCCAGTCTCCACACTGAGCCAACCTTGGCAAGGAGGTGAGAAAGCATCCCTGCATAAGCTGCATTTGCCAACATGTTAAGAAATTTATCAGTAGTTGGACTTGGACTGCAAATCATATGCATTTTTAATATAATGGTATCATCATGGAGGGGCAGATGCAAGTAGCTGGTCTTGCCTAGGGTGCAAAATAGTCTAGCAATGGCCCTGCTTATAACCCTCACACTCCCCGAGCAGGGTTGATGATTGGTGCACAGTGCAGAGGACATGTCGGACTGTTAATGTGTGTGTGTTTGAGTGTCTCCAGCTCTGTGTTCGGATCGCTTAAGAGATTTTCTTTCACTTCCTCAGGAAGACAAGGGAATATCCCCCAATTGAACGTGCAACCATTCCCTACTCTATCCAAAATGAAAAAAAAAAAACTTGGCTTTTGATATAGTTTAATTTAAGCTGAAATCGGATTGGTCCATTTGCTTTATTGTTTTCTATAAATAAACCCATGTGATGTGTCCTTAGACATTCCTGTAATTTGTCACTCATTGTGCCCACGCTTCCAACCACAGTGATAACAGCTGGCACAGGCTAAGAGTAAACTGGGGTGTGAATATGAGTGTGATGGTGACTAAGTTTAGCATTTCTCTTTGTCCGATTAGTGAGTGTGTATAAATGTCAGCTGTCGTTATTAGCCGCACGTACACTGTATTGTGTACCGCTATGATTTCCTGTCACATAGTCTGAAAGCAAAACATTTAGATTTGTGCATATAGAGAGAATCTTGCACTTGTGCCAGCTCCTCTTCACCTCTGGGGTCTCTTTAATTGCTCTAATGATATAGGACTCTAGGATATGCCTACTGGTTTCTAATATTCTAAAAGAGAACCAGTCTATTTGTACCCTAAGTGCACCTGTTGCAAGACTTTGGGCATTAAACCATTTACATATTATTAAGAGAGAAATATTGGATTAAAGAAAAAAAAACAACAATCATACTCATCTAGGTGGATACAGCTTCTGTCCCCGGCTGCCTCTATGACTGAGAACCAAGCGATCAAAGACTGCTGATCGCCCAGTTCTCGGTCTTCAGTGAGCAGGAAGCCAGCGATGGTCAGTTACCGGCTCTCTGCTCTGCTCCTCCAGTGCTCACTGGAGCGCCTGGCTGTGCAGGGGGCAGGAGCAGCTGGTTCAGGCCTCAGCAGTGCACTGAGAGTCTAAGCAAGCTGATCAGGTATCTGGGTGGATCCCGACATTGATAAAGTCTACAGGCTTGGAAAGATCAGTTTATAAATGGATAGAAAACTGGCCAAAACACAGAATCCAGAGAGTATTGGTTAAGGATTCTTACTCTGAATGGTCTAAGGTTATCAGTGGTGTACCCCAAGGTTCAGTGTTGGGACCCTTACTTTTTAATATCTTTATAAATGATAGAGGGTCTGGGATTAAAAGTACCATTTCAGTCTTTGCAGATGACACCAAGCTATGAAGTGGAATAACGTCCTTACAGGATGTCTCCAACTTACAAGCCAACCTCAATGCACTGTTTAATTAGGGAACTATGTGGCAAATGAGGTTTAATGTTGATAAATGTAAAGTTATGCACTTGGGGACTAGGATCTGTCGGTGGTCCCTTATTACAGGGGACCACACAAAAGTGGACCACACACTCAGTGTGGTCCCCTGTAATAAGGGACCACCGTGTTTCAGTAAGCGGCAGTGTTTGCTGTGGTGGAGGCATTTTCTATCTGTCACATTTCTTGGGATGTCCTGGTTTATGTCACTGTAGAGGAGTCACCCGTCACTTTGCATGGACTTTGTTTATTATATTGTTTGGATCCAATTTTGTGATTTATGATTGATTTTTTATGATCACTATCATTGCACATGGACTTTGCCATTTAGTTTTTTTATATAGTCTAATATTTTTTCATAGCCATAAATAATTTAGGTGTCAACATTTACCTCATTTACATTGTTACTACATTTTTCAGATACTGTTGTCCTTTTTCACTGAAGGTTTTTCATTGGTACATTGGCGTTTTGTACCCATATTTAGAGAATATTTATTCATTTTTAATCACAATTTCACTTGTTGTGGTATACTATGCACTTATATTGTGAGTGTATGGAATATTGCCTCATAGATTAATCAAGTTAGCACAGCTACCCCCTTGTTTCCACTCAGAACAGGCCTTGCCATGGTCGACCAAAGAAGTTGAGTGCATGTGCTCAGCATCATATCCGGAGGTTGTCAGTGGGAAATAGATGTATGAGTGCTGCCAACATTGCTGCAGAGGTTGAAGGGGTGGGGGGTCAGCCTATCAGTGCTCAGACCATACGCCACACACTGCATCAAATTGGTTTGCATGGTCATCGTCCCAGAAGGAAGCCTCTTCAAAAGATGATGCACAAGAAAGCCCGCAAACAGTTTGCTGAAAACAAGCAGACTAAGGACATGGATTACTGGAACCATGTCCTGTGGTCTGATGAGACCAAGATAAATTCATTTGGTTCAGATGGTGTCAAGCATGTGTGGCGGCAACCAGGTGAGGAACAGAAAGACAAGTGCGTCTTGCCTATAGTCAAGCATGGTGGTGGGAGTGTCATGTTCTGGGGCTGCATGAGTGCTGCTGGAACTGGGGAGCTACAGTTAATTGAGGAAATTATGAATGCCAACATGTACTGTGACATACTGAAGCAGAGCATGATCCCCTCCCTTCAGAGACTGGGCCGCATGGCAGTATTCCAACATGATAACGACCCATAACACACCTCCAAGACGACCACTGCCTTGCTAAAGATGATGGATTGGCCAAGCATGTCTCCAGACCTAAACCCTATTGAGCATCTGTGGGGCATCCTCAAATGGAAGGTGGAGGAGCGCAAGGTCTTTAACATCCACCAGCTCCGTGATGTCATCATGGAGGAGTGTAAGAGGTGAACTCCATGCCCAAGTGGGTAAAGGCAGGGCTGGAAAATAATGGTGGCCACACAAAATATTGACACTTTAGGCCCAATTTGGACATTTTCACTTAGGGTGTACCCACTTTTGTTGCAAGTGGTTTAGACATTAATGGCTGTGTGCTGAGTTATTTTGAGGGGACAGCAAATTTACACTGTTATACAAGCTGTACACTCACTACTTTGCATTGTAGCAAAGTGTAATTTCTTCAGTGTTGTCACATGAAAAGCTATAATAAAATATTTACAAAAATATGAGGGGTGTACTCACTTTGGTGAGATACTGTATAGGTAAAGTTGATCCAGGGAATATCCAATTGCATCTCGGGGGATCAGGAAGGGAATTTTCCCCCTGCTGTAGCAAATTGTATCATGCTTTTCTGGGGTTTTTGCCTTCCTCTGGATCAACTGTGGGTATAGGATTGTGTATATGGGATTGTATGGTTTTTTTTTTTTTTTTTTTTTATTAGTTTAACTAGATGGACTTGTGTCTTTTTTCAATCTATTAAAGTTGTGAATCCTCCAGTGTATGGACAGGCTCATTTATGTCTAGTCCTAGAATGAGCATTGCAGGGTGGGAGCCAACTTTATTACAACCTGATGCTATACACCTATATCTTGCAAAAAAAAAAAAAAAACCATCATGGCAACTGAACATCAAATTCTTAGCTTTAGTTAGTGCTTTTATTTATGTATTTATTTTTTGATAATAAAAAGGTGCATTTATTTCTTTTTTCTTTTTCTTGCTTCACAGATTCACAGCCCTGTAAAACTGAAAAGTGACAGCTGCCGTTGGGAGAAGGAACCCCCACACACTATCAAGGAGAGCTGGTTTGGAGTGGGGGTCCACTTGCATGTAACAATGTTACATGCCAGACCCATATTTGGGGTGTAAAATGGTTATGTTGCACCCCAAATATGGGTCTGGCATGTAACATTGTTTAAAAGGTTTAAAGCCTTTTACAACAAGCGTGTAGCAAATATAGTTATATCTATTACAACACTCAATAACTGTAATCTTATAGCATAGGCGTGCGCAAGAGGGGTGTGCCAGGTGTGCCTAGGCACACCCTAATCCTGGGGTTGGCAACCCATCAATGGCGATCTCCCCGGTGATCATGGGCAGGTGACAGGTAAACTGCAATCCTTCCTTGCTGACCCCAAGAACCTGGAGAGGAGGTGCAATTTAGTGGAATCAATCTATATTTTCCTCCTGCAGCAGCTGAAATTAGGCTTCTCCTCCTCTCCCTCTCACCGACATTCAGCTGCCACAGGAGGAAAATACCAGTACCATGCCAATATATGCCAGCCCCTGTGAGCTCCCTTGCTTGCCCCTCCCCCCATTGCTTCAGGAAGGAAAGCTTGGACGAGACCAGTAAATATGTCACACACGCATGTGTGTTGGAGCTTTGAGGTGCACACCCTAATGCAATAGGCTGCGCACACCTATGTCTTATAGGTACATATTGCATGTATATTCTGCACCCAGCTACAAAATTCACCTTAGTTGCATAGTTTATAATCTTGAAAAAAAAAAAAAAACACAGGTCCATATAGTTCAACCTACAGTGCCTTGCAAAAGTATTCACCCCTTGACTTTTTACCTATTTTGTTACAACAGTCTTTAGTTCAATGTTTTTTTAATCTGAATTATATGTGATGGATCAGAACACAATAGTATAAGTTGGCGAAGTAAAATTAGAAAAATATATACATAAAACTATTTTTCAGAAATAAAAAACTGATAGTTGGCATGTGTGTATGTATTCACCCCCTTTGTTATGAAGCCCATAAAAAGCTCTGGTGCAACAAATTACCGTCAGAAGTCACATAATTAGTGAAATGATGTCCACCTGTGTGCAATCTAAGTTTCACATGATCTGTCATTACATATACACACCTTCTTGAAAGGCCCCAGAGGCTGCAATACCTAAGCAAGAGGCACCACTTACCAAACACTGCCATGGAGACCAAGGAACTCTCCAGACAAGTAAGGGACAATTTTGTTGAGAAGTACAAGTCAGGGTTAGGTTATAAAATAATATCCAAATCTTTGATGATCCCTAGGAGCACCATCAAATTTATCATAACCAAATGGAAAGAACATGGCACAACAGTAAACCTGCCAAGAGACGGCTGCACACCAAAACTCACGGAGCGGGCAAGGAGGGCATTAATCAGAGAGGCAGCACAGAGACCTAAGGTAACCCTGGAAAAGCTGCAGAGTTCCACATCAGAGACTGGAGTATCTGTACATAGGACGACGATAAGCCGTACGCTCCATAGAGTTGGGCTTTATGGCAATTCTGTTTAATGGGAATGTTAAGACAATGAATTTCATCTGCCCTTCACACAACCTCCAAAGCCTTGGTGCTACTTTGGGAAACAATCTTTGCTCACTCAAGGAAATCAAACCTGAAGCCCTCTGATCCAAACTTCAGGAACTTGCATGCTGCGCCACAGACCCTGAAGACATCAGAAGTCATTGCTAGTGCACCTATATCATAGATCTAGATGCTCTAAGCCTTTGAAACATAAAACTATTAACACATCATAGATTGGAACTAAGAAAACAAGGGCCTCTTCATTCAACAGCAGCACATGAACAACATGCATCCACAAAACAACTTGTTACCACATGAGATTTGAACTAAGAAATCCTGGGCTTTCAGCATTCAACAGCAGCACACAAACACCATGCACCACAGGCTTTAGCCAGCAATACAACTTTTATGTAGAACTATATACCAAATAGGACATGATGAGAACACGGTGGCTCATGAAACACAAAACTGGGTTTTCTACATGCAGATTTAAACACACGACCTTTAAGCTACAAGACGAGTACTCTACACATTGAGCTACATCAAGAGCGCACAGTCATCTACTCTGCAGACCTTTCTATTTTATAGGACTTCATAAATGCAGTGCTCATTTTATTGGCTGCAAATCAGTGCTGGGTTAGAGATTCACATATTTAGACGCCAGTGGTGGCTACCATTTTATTTCGTTTATTTTTTATCCTGGCAGGTTATCTTTATGGGTACAGGCTCAGTTAGAAAGCATTCACATGGACATTGAATGCAAACCACATCCAGAAGCTGAGTTTATCTTGGCCAACAACCAGACTTAATTGCTATTGCTCCCCTGGCAGAAATCTATTGGTATGATTTGTCCCAGGTTCCTTTCCCAGATTAGTGCAATAGCAGCCAGGCACACAGCAACAGTCGCGCTTCTGGCTCAATGAACAGTTTAGGGCAGAGGACTCCAATCTTTCTAAACAAAAGGACCAGTTTACTGTCCTTCAGACTTTAGCGGGGCCAAACTGTGTCCAGTGGGAGTAAACATGTGCCATGTTTGGTATTAGGGGGAGAAATAGTGTCAGTGGGAGGAATAATGCTCCATTGGTGTCAGCAAGAGGCATAAAGCCCCACTGTTGGTGTCATGGAAGGAATAGTGCCCCACTGTTGGTATCGGTGGAAGGACTAGTGCCCCACTGTTGATATCTGTGGACGGACTAGTGCCCCACTGTTGATATCTGTGGACGGACTAGTGCCCCACTGTTGATATCTGTGGACGGACTAGTGCCCCACTGTTGATATCTGTGGACGGACTAGTGCCCCACTGTTGATATCTGTGGACGGAATAGTGCCCCACTGTTGGTATCTGTGGACGGAATAGTGCCCCACTGTTGGTATCTGTGGACGGAATAGTGCCCCACTGTTGGTATCTGTGGACGGAATAGTGCCGCACTATTGGTGTCAGTGGGAGGAATAGTGCCCCATTGTTTGTGGTAGAAATAATGCCTCAAGGGCAGGAATAAATGCAAGCCAAGGGCCACATCCAGCCCCCGAGCCAGAGTTTGGAGACCACTGCTATAGCCTGTCACTGAGCCTCCTCATGCTACATATTGTATTCTATAAATATAAAAAAAAAAATCTCACAGGTGACCACACATTTCACATATTGTGTATTTACCACCTGCTTAATATTATCTTTATTACCTGTAGACGTGGAGACAACTTCATGGAATGCCCAATGTGATCATAACATCTATACATTACTTGGGTCACAAGGCAATTGCTTGTTACTTTTAGGTTCATTAAATAGACTAGGTGACAGTACATTACCTAAATTGGGTGTTCTACAGGACACAAACTTCTCCATTTAATATTTCCTTTCCTATAATTAGGATCACTAATCAATATTGGAATGTACTGATTTATGATGCTCTTCACTCTCTTAAACTCCAAGCTGTATCTGGGTGTATCTGGGAGAAAATAGTAGTTGTTCCTGCTGGTTCTCAATCACATCCAAGGCTGGATCTAGGGAGGTGCAGAAGTGGGCTGTGCCAGGCCCCCCCCCCCCCCCCCCAAATTTCAGTTGTGCCTTCCAGGAGTAGTGATGCCTTTATCAAGAGGTAAAGTGGCCGTGGGTCACCACGCAGTCTTGGTAATGCGGAGTCAGCTAGGCTGCACAGTGCCCTGACCCTGTCTGCAACACTGCATCATTCATTTCCATGGGGAAGGGGTTAAACGTATCATCAGTTACTATGGCACTGGCACCAGCACACCAACACTATAGAAACAAAGGACATTAATTCAGGGTGGGATTCAGAAGAGTATTGAAGTCCTGCTTCCATCCAGGCTTAATTAACACAGCCCTGCCAGAAGCAAGGACAAATCAAATAAATCAAAATTGAGTCCAAACGAACCACAATAAACCTATACATGAGTTATAAAAATACCACATGTGATATAAAGCATATATGAAATAAAAAATAAAATTAAAAAATAAAAATAGAAATTGGTGCAAAGTGAATTATTAAAGTCCATAAAAGTCACCAGAAATCCACAATGTGCAGTGAGTGATTGCAGTCCATATTAAAGATTGAATGGTCTCAATCCCCACATGAGTAGCCAATGCAGTGGATGGAAACTAAGGACACCAATGTGATAAAGCCACCACCAAGGTAGATGCAGGCTTACAGGATAGTTTGAACTGAAAAGAACATACGTTCTATGAGTCAAACAGGCTTGTATTGTCAGCCGACAACGGGGATGAAACCTTGGGGATCCTACGTGATTGGAACCTGGAGTATCCTAGACCCTCATGGAAAATCCATCTCCTCGCTGTCATAGGAGAGATGACTGATCACACCACCAGACACCGCTTTTTTTGTCCGATTTAGTTCACAAAATCTTGGACATCTAGATCTAGATCTGCATCCACAACAAAAAAACTTAAAAAACTATCTTAAATGGGCTCTCATTCTCAGAGACGTGGTGCTCCCTCCACCATTTAAAAAACTGTTGGCATATTTGGTGCAAACTCCTCCTACTGCAGCTCCTGTTATTAGCCATTTGTATGGTTATCTGTGAATTCCTTTTCAAATCATTTAAAGCTTTCCTCTCTTCTAGTTAAATTGTCACTCCAAGGTTAGATAATTTCCCTCTCTACTTGTTTTTGAAATTCATTCAACACTCCCCCCGACCCCTGAACCCCCAGTAAGTCGGGTAAAAGACTGGCCTTTTCCTTGTCTTGACTCTAACCATAGCAAGACCAGGAGCCAAGCCTTCTTCTTCCCCTTTACTACTGAATCCTTCGAACACAAACTCAGTGTGCAAATCCAAATAAAAATTCCCAAAGTGATGTTAACATTTCTAAAGCAAGTATCTGTATCTGGTGAAACACTCCTTTATTCCTATCTTAGGCTGGATTCACACCTATGCATTTTTAGTGCTTTTTGCATTTTGCAGATTTGCACTACAGAATGTGTTCCATAGAAAACAATGTTAAATGGACTGTAGTGCAAATCTGCAAAATGCAAAAAGCACTAAAACTGCATAGGTGTGAATCCAGCCTTAAGCCCCATACACACTATTAGATTTTCTGCAGATTTTTGTCTTCAGATTTACCAATACCATATAATATGAGGTCAAACCTTAAAAGTTTCAATTTGTATGCAATCAGACAGGCCCTTGCACTACATGGTTTTGGTAAATCTAAAGACAAAAATCTGCAGAAAATCTAATAATGTGTATGGGGTCTGAATCACAAGGCAGGTGCATGCACGCCAGGCTGTGATAGAGACCAGCTGCCCACCTGATCCACTACATAGCCTAGTTCCACTCCCCACTCCTGTTCGTACAATGTCAACCTCCTGGCAAAACTATCCACACCAAAAAGTGTGTCATAAATCAAAATGACAGTGGGATGCATAAATTCAAACCCTTGGATGAAAGATCCTTCTCTTTCAGGGTAAGTACATACTTAGAAAAAATTAATCATACTACAACAAGGTTACTTAACTTAACTTCCACTTAACTGCTTCAGCCCCGGATCATTTGGCTAGCCAAAGACCAGAGCACTTTTTGCGATCCGGCACTGCGTCGCATTAACTGACAACTGCGTGGTCGTGCGATGTGGCTCCCAAACAAAATTGACGTCCTTTCCTTCCAAATAGAGCTTTCTTTTGGTGGTATTTGATCACCTCTGCGTTTATTTTTTGCGCTATAAACAAAAAAAAAGAGTGACAATTTTGAAAAAACACATTTTTTACTTTTTGTTATAATAAATATCCCCAAGAAATATATAAAAAAAAAGTTTTTCCTCAGTTTAGGCCGATACGTATTCTACATATTTTTGGTAAAAAAAAAAAAAAAAAAATAGCAATAAGCGTTTATTGATTGGTTTGCGCAAAAGTTATAGCGTCTACAAAATAGGGGGGATAGTTTTATGGCATTTTTATTAATTAATTTTTTTTTTTACTAGTAATAGCGGCGATCAGCGATTTTTACCGGTACTGCGACATTATGGCGGACATGCCGGACACATTTTTGGGACCATTGGCATTAATACAGCGATCAGTGCGATTAAAAATGCATTGATTACTGTAAGAATGTCACTGGCGGTGAAGGGGTTAACACTAGGGGGCAGTGAATGGGTTGATGTGTGTCCTAGTTTGTGTTCTAACTGAAGGGGGATGGGGACTGTGCAGGGAAGATAACAGATCGCTGTTCATACTCTGTATGAACAGACGATCTGTCAGTTCTCCCCTCAGAGAACCGGAAACACACACACAGTTCTGGGTTCTCCGTGCGCCCCAAGCGATCGCGGGAGCCCGGCGGTGATCGAGAGCGCCTGGCACTCGCATCGGCTCGGGGAGCGAGCAGGGGCCACAGGGCAAAGCGACGTTACACGTCATTTCGTACAACTGCGGCAGCTGGTCGGCATGTGGTTAAAGTGGTACTTCACCCAAAAGAGAAAATTCCACTTGTTTGCCCCCCCCCCCCCGCCCCCAGCATTTGGCAATTAATTTTTTGAGGGGGGGTAGCTGGTTTTGACAGGTACCCACTCCCATCCAGATTGCCTAGACAACCCTTTTGCCCGCAGCCTTCTGGGACACACCACAGGTCCCAGAAGACTGTGGAACCATTTACAAAGCGCAGCATGGCTCATTCAAGCGCAGAAGTTGTATCAAATTTTTAGGGACTCATTATTGACAGGAATAGTACCACTGGATTGGCGTAAGGCCAATATGGTGCCTATATTTAAAAAAGGGATCAAAGCCTTTACCAAGTAACTATAGACCTGTTAGTTTAACTTCTATAGTCGGGAAGATACTGGAGAGTTTAATAAAAGACCACATAGATGAGTACTTGCTGGAAAAAAATATTTTAAGCAACAAACGGCATGGATTAATGAAAGACAGAAATTGTCAAACAAAACTGATTTCTTTTTATGAGATGGTAAGTAAAACCGTGGACAAAGGGGTGGCTGTGTCGTGGTATACTTGGATTTTCCAAAAGCATTTGACACAGTTCCCCACACACGGCTCATGTGTAAGGTAAAGTCTACAGGCTTGGAAATATATCAGTTTGTAAATGGATAGAAAACTGTCTAAAAGACAGAATTCAGAGAGTAGTGGTTAATGATTCTTATTCTGAATGGTCTAAGGTTATCAGTGGTGTACCCCAAGGTTCAGTGTTGGGACCCTTACTTTTTAATATCTTTATAAATGATATAGGGTCTAGGATTAAAAGTACCATTTCCGTGTTTACAGATGACACCAAGCTATGCAGTGGAATAACGTCCTTACAGGATGTCCCCAACTTACAAGCCAACCTCATGGAATGTATGACATGTTGGTCTAGGCCAGAAACCAGGAAGCAACCAAAGAAATAAAAAACTTGAACAGGTAAATATAATATGCCTTCCTCCCTATTTACTAAGGGTAGCAGCACAAAGATTAATGATATTTAATGCTGACTGAAAGAGTTTAGTTCAGTGAGGCCCGGAACAATAAAAAAAGAAATGAAATGAGTGGAGGGCCGGGCATGACAGTGTGTCTAGGGGACACATAGGGTTAAAGTTTTTGAAAATTAGGGGGGAGGAGAGAGAAGGAAAGTTGGGGGGAGTGGACAGATAAAAGGAGGGGGCGGTGACAGAACGGGCAGTGTGTAAGGGAAAAGACAAGAGGAGGCAGAATCTCTCTGCTCCTCAGCGATGGCCGGTATAGAGAACTTGTTAGCCCGTTTAAAACAGGCGGCGGAAGATAGGGGGTCGGAGTGGCTCCAGAGACAGGTGGCTGAGATGCTCGGCGGGGAGCCCGGTGGAGCGGTGAGAGCGGAGGAGCCGGCGGCGCGTGCGCGGAGGTCGAGGCCTCCGGCGCGGTACTCACCAGGGCCTGCTCGTATGATGGAAAGAGCCGTGAGGAGTCCGGGGGAAGAGAGATCGCTCCCGCCGGCAAAACGTGGATACAAGGAGGCAGCGGCGAGGTCTGGGCGCGGTCCACAGCGTGTGCAGAGCTCACCGGGCGGGGCCACGGGCCGCAATGGCGCCGCTTCCCTGCGCCCGGCTATCAGAGGGAGAAGACAGACTGTCACCCCAGCAGCTCTGAACGAGAGTGGGGGGAATGATGGCGGGAGCATAGCGGCGCATGGAGATGGGGGAGCGGTGAACAGAGGGTCGAGATACGCTGCGAGGGGGCGGAGCTCCCTCGGCAGCGCAGAGGTGTCACAATATGGTGGATGGATTTGTGCGCAGGCTGGCCCGGTGGCAGGGACGTCAGGGCAGCGTTCACTATCAGATCGCAACAGGGGACAAACTCCACAGCGGGGAGATAACAGGGGCTCAAGACGGGACTCGCCTGTGGCGTCATTTCCAGCGCACATGGCACAATCAGAGGAGGAAATGTCGGATGTCGCTGAGGAGCCAAGGCAGGAAGCACCGTTGAAGAAAGGCGGTACAGCGCCTGTTGGGAGGTCTCCTGGTCAGCCCGGTAAGTCCAGTGACAACTTATCGTTCACAAATGCATTGCAGGGTTTGTTGGGGGTGGTGGAAACAAGTACAGCGGGAGTGGCGGCACGGTCGCCACGGGCGATTAGGCAGGCTCCGGACCGCCAACTGGCGGGTACTGTATCCGCCAATTCGGGGTCCACAGGACAGCTACAAGAGTTATTGGAAGGTTTACGGGTGCTGGTGGGTCGTTTTGGCACTGCACAAGGAGCCATGCAAGGGGGTGCCCAGGGTGTGGTACCGGCGGAGGGGGATGTGATTTCAGGGGGTGGGCCTGGACCTGTGGAACGGGCGGCCGCAGTGGGCCACGGAGAACAGACGCTGGAGTTGGTGACAGGTAAAGGCACGACGAGTGAGAAGGGGATCCCAGAAACCAGTTGTAGGACCGATGTGGTTAGGTTAGCCGATGCAGCAAAATGTGAGATATATGTCTGTTTCGAGGGCCCGCTGGGAGCTCATTTGAAACAGGAAGTGAGGGAAAAAATCTATAAGGGGGAATACGTTGAAATATTCTCCTTGTTGCCATTGGAAAAGTTTAACCTGGATAGGGTTAAGCCCAACGATTCCAAGAAGGAGGATAAGGAGAAGAGGAGATATAGATTGATACCGCGGACGTTTGTAAACTGGTTACAGGCGTTTGCTATCATGGCCAGCGTCATTGGCGAAAGGAATCTGGAACATTGTTCCGGGTTGTTTTGTTATATGGATGCTATAGGAGAAGCGCACAGAGTTTATGGTGGTACGGCTTGGTTGAGGTACGACGAACAGTTTCGTCAACGCAGAGCGATGCGCCCTGAGCTGCGTTGGAACCATAAGGACATCAGCTTATGGATGAGACTGATGGCGTCAGCTAGGGCCCCGCCTCAGTTATTTCAGGGGGGGGCCGGGGGTACCCAATCCTCAGTACTACCGGCCGGCAGAAAATGGGGAGTGTGCTGGCAGTATAAACGAGGGATCATGTAGGTTTGGAGGATCTTGCAAGTTTAAGCACAAGTGTTCAGGGTGTGGGGGAACCCATGCCCTGGCTCGGTGTTTCAAAAAAGGAAAGCGTGCCGGGGACGTTGTTAACAAGAGGGACGACGCCGGTGATGGTGGAAAGGATGCGGCCTTTCCTAAGTAAGTACCCAGATGGGGAGGCAGCGCGGTTGTTGTTTAGGGGGTTTACTGAGGGGTTTAAGATACCATGTTCATTGGAGGTGGTGCCTCCGGTGGCTCGGAATCTGCGATCCGCATTGCAACACCCGGGTGTGGTAGGGAGAAAATTGGTAAAAGAGGTAAATTTGGGACGAATGGGTGGGCCATTTGGGGAACAGCCGTTCAAGGCATTTGTGGTGTCGCCATTGGGCGTGGTACCAAAGAAGGAACCGAATAAGTTTCGGTTGATTCACCACTTATCATTCCCAAAAGGAGGTTCGGTTAACGATTTCATTGACCCTGAGGCATGTACGGTGTCGTACACTTCGTTCGACGCAGCAGTCCGATGGGTCCGGCGATATGGAAAAGGAGCATTGATGGCAAAATCAGATATAGAGGCGGCTTTTAGGCTACTTCCGGTTCACCCGGATAGTTTTTGGCTGCTGGGTTGCCACTGGCAAGAGCAATTTTACGTGGACAAGTGTTTGCCCATGGGTTGTTCGATTTCCTGCGCCATGTTTGAGGTTTTCAGTTCCTTCTTGGAGTGGGTGGTAAGGGACGTGTCAGGGCTGGAATCTGTGATCCATTATTTGGATGACTTCCTATGCATAGGCCCCCCTTCCTCCAATGTGTGTGCGATATTATTGGCAACGTTGCAACACATTGCGGAACGATTTGGGGTGCCCCTGTCTGCAGAAAAAACGGAAGGCCCCAAGTCAGAGATTAGCTTCTTGGGGATTGTGATTGATTCCGAGGCAATGGAATGCAGGTTACCGCAGGATAAATTAGAGGATCTGCAAAAAGTAATCAGAGAAATACATGGGATGAAGAAAGTACAGCTGAGGGTACTGCAATCATTGCTAGGAAAATTGAATTTTGCTTGTAGGATAATACCAATGGGTAGAGTTTTTTGCCGCCGGCTGTCAGCGGCTACAGCGGGGGTAAAAGCACCGACCCATTTCGTCAGGCTTAACAAAGAGCATCGTGAGGACCTAAAGGTATGGTACCATTTTCTGATGGAGTACAATGGGAAGTCGGTGTGGATGGAGGGCCCGGTAAGTAATTTCGACGTGGAGTTGGTTACAGACGCGGCGGGCTCAACGGGCTATGGGGCATATTTTCAGGGGCAATGGAGTGCGGAGCCTTGGCCAAAATCCTGGGTGGAAGCAGGATTCATTCGCAACCTGGTATTACTGGAATTGTTTCCGGTAGTATTGGCTATAGAGTTGTGGGGACAGTCTTGTCAGAACCTAAAGTTGCGATTGAATTGCGATAATATGGGAGTGGTGCAGGTAGTCAATCGCATGTCAGCGTCTTCCCAACCGGTCATAAGGCTTTTACGGCTGTTGGTGTTGCGATGCTTGCAATTGAATATTTTCATATATGCTGTCCACATACCGGGGATTGATAACACACTAGCTGATTCACTGTCTCGGTTTCAGTGGGACAAGTTCAGGGCTTTAGCTCCGACTGCAGAGTTCGAAGGAATTCCTTGCCCGGATTGGATCTGGGAGCTGGCATTGGAGTTGTCGCGGGATGGATACAACGGTCTGTGAGTGAGTCCACTTGGGTGGCATATGTAAAGGTATGGAAAGAATGGTCTGAACTTATCCGGGATGCTGAGGTTGGTGAGAATGGCGGGGAGGTGAGATTCATGGTATTATATTTTGTTGCAAGGAATATGGAGAATAGGGTGGGTGTATCGTCTATTGGAAAAAAGTTGGCAGCATTGTCATTCCTATTTAAGCTACAAGGACAGGAGGATTGGACAAAAGATTTTTGGGTGAGGCAGGCCTTAAAAGGATACAGAAAGGGTCGCAATAGCAAGGATAACCGTAGGCCTGTCACTTTTCAAAACTTGGTATCAATCTGTGGGCAACTAAGGTTGGTGTGTGAATCACGTTATGAGTGTTTACTGTTTACGGCGGCTTTTTCGTTAGCTTTTTTTGGGGCTTTTCGGGTAGGGGAGTTAGTTAGTCCGTCCAGACGGGAAGCTGGAGGCATATTGGTTCAGGATGTAAGCATTCTCGCTGATAGGGTGGGCTTACGGCTGAGGAGATCTAAAACAGATCAATCGGGAAGGGGCATAGATGTGTGGTTGTTCGCCCTGCCGGGTTCAGCAGTATGTCCTGTAAAAACTGTTAGTGCATTTCAAAAAGTTAGACCATTGGGTGCGGGGCCATTTTTATGTCATGTAGACGGGTCGCATTTATCAAGATTTCAATTTGTGGCCGTTTTTAGAAAATGCTTGTATGAGGTAGGTTTGGAAGGAAAAGCTTATGCCTCACACTCCTTCCGCATTGGGGCGGCTACAGAAGCTGCCAGATGCGGGTTGGATGAGGCGGCGGTTAAAAGAATAGGGAGATGGGAATCGAAGAGATTCCGTTCTTACATTCGTCCTCAACTGGCGGTAGAATAAAAAAAAAAATAAAACATTTTAAAAAGGTTTTGATGTTGCACGCAGAAGGCGTGGTAGTATTAGGGTATTGGCGTCAATTTTCCTTGTTGTTTTTTCGTTTCAGATGGAGTGTCTCCACGCCTCGTCTGGATACTGGGACACTCGTATGTCTGCTGGGGGGCAAGGAGAGGGGATGTGAGACCCGATGGGAGGCAGTTGGGCATATCCAGGAAGGTGGCTTTTATCAGGTGGCTAGGAAAACCAGGTATGATGTGGGGTAGAGTAGTGCCAGAGGTGGAGCGACATGCATGGCTCGATAGGCCTCCGGATGTGTTGGTTATTTACGCCGGGGGTAACGATTTTGGAGTAAGTACGGTCAGGGAACTGATAGCGGATGTGAAGGCAGATCTGTTACGCATCCGTTCTAGGTTTCCGCATACATTGCTGTTGTGGTCGGACATTGTGGCGCGTACGGTGTGGCGCAATGCCAGGTCGGTTGAGCGAATAAACAAGGCACGTATAAGAGTGAATAAGGTAGTTGGAAGATTTTTAGTGCAACAAGGGGGCATTGTGATTCGGCATAGAGAGTTGGAGATTAACGTAGGCTTCTATTTGAAAAAAGATGGGGTTCACCTCACGGATGTGGGGACTGATCTTTGGTCCATGGGATTGCAGGAAGGAATTCAAAGGGCTTTGCGGGTGTGGAGGGGCCCTTAAGGATAAGGTTTCATCCTTTCGGGCTGTGGCTGGTTTTTGAGGTTGGTCGGTGACGGTAGCGGTGAATAAAAGGTTAAAAAGGGGTGGGGGGTCATCAATAGTATGGCCCCTCCTGTGTATTCAGAAACGGAATACCGGTTTGTTGCACTGCGGGCGGTACAGCTGAAGGCCTTATCAGTTAAAATCATGGTGCTCGCAGTGTACTGTTGTTGATGGGTGGTAAAAAAGGGGTGTAGCTCCGTCACTGATCAACAGATTGGTTTAAAATATGTTGAACTTTATCTAAGGTTATATATATATATATATATATTATTTATATATTTAAATTTTGATATTTGGAGTAATTTTATACGGTTGTTTTAATAAAGAGGCTGTCGTGGCCATTTTATACTCCAGAAATATGGTGTGGTCTCATTATTGAGGAAGGAAAGGGGTGGAGTATAGGTGGCTTTTAATAAGTTAAAATGGGGGGGGAAATCTGGACTACACTGGTCATGCTTTAATTCTGAGCAATATGTAGTATCTCATTCTGTACAGAAACTAAGTGTCCATACTTATTCTCATTCTTAAAGCGGAGTTCCACCCTGAAATTTTTTTTTACATAATCACAGAGCTTTAATCCTATAAAAAAACATTTGGGGGAGATTTTTTTTATACTTACTAGAAATGTCCTGTTGCAATGTAGCGCTCCTAATCTGCCACTTCCTGGTCCGCGGCGCTCCTCATCACTTCCTCCCTCACCTGTGCTCCTGGGAAATGTGAGTCATCGCTTCCCAGGAGTCTGTGGGCAGTACTGTGAGCAAAAATCGCGTTATTTCCCGACATGGAAAATATTTAAGGTGGATCACATCTATGTTACCATAACAACAGGGCAGGACCTTCCTCCATCGTCGCCCATTGTTATGGCAACTTTCTAAACAATCGGCGCTATGGCCGCCGGTGCATGGCACATGCGCGAGATTGAGAGGTGCATGCTGGTTACCCAGCATGCACCTCTCCATCGCAAATCCAGGAAGAGGTATCAATTGGGCTTCACATACCCACAATCATCATGGAAACGGTCAGAAGAGGATTTACTAAGTTGTGAGTATAAAATAAATACCGTATTTATCGGCATATAACACGCACTTTTTTCCCCTGAAAATCAGGGGAAAATAGTGGGTGCGTGTTATAGGCCGATCCCCCCCCAATTTTGTGTGATCGGAGCGATCGTGGCGATTGCCGCCGACATACACAGCCATGTGTAAATTCAAATATGGCGCCGAGTGTAAGCGGCGCCGAGAAAAGCCGAGGACTCTCAGGTATGTGTATCTCCGCTCCGCCGAGTCCCTGCAGTCTCGGCGCCATATTTGAATTTACACATACGCTGTGTATGTCGGCAGGGATCGCGGCAATCCCACAAAGCTGCACTGGGGCAAGGCTACATGGGGGCAAGGCTACATGGGGGCAAGGCTACATGGGGGCAAGGCTGCACGGGGGCAATTCTGCACGGGGGCAAGGCTGCACTGGGGCAAGGCCGCACTGATAAGGCTGCACTGACAAGGCTGCACTGGGGCAAAGCTGCACTGACAAGGCTGCAATGGACACTGGGGCAAGGCTGCACTGACAATTCTGCACTGGGGCAAAGCTGCACTGACAATTCTGCACTGGGGCAAAGCTGCACTGACAAGGCTGCAATAGACACTGGAGCAAGGCTGCACTGACACTGAAAAGGCTGCAGATGGACATCGATAACGCTGCATTGATGGGCATTTTAATGTAAGTTTTTCTTCCTTAAACTTTACTCCTAAAAGTTTTTTTCCTCAAAATTCCCTCCTAAACTTGGGGTGCGTATTATACGCCGGCGCGTGTTATACGCCGATAAATACGGTATATTATCAACATCCACTAGCAAACACATAAAATCGTTCTTTATGTTAACCTCCCTGGCGGTATGATTATTTCAGATTTTTGCGTCTCAAAGCGGTACAATTATTTTGCATAGAAATTTGTCGTTTTATATTGTAGGTCTGTAATTCTTAGCAATAACACACTTATATCTGTCCACCAAGAGTCTAGTAGATATCCCGGGTATGGTGAAGTTTGAAACACAAAATCATAAATTATAATATAAAAAACAAATATAAATAATTATAAAAAATAATATAATAATAATAAAATACATTTCCACACGATTCACTATCGCTCAATTCTGCAAGTGTCCTAATTTACGATCGCTGATTTCTAGCTGGTCTAAAACCACTTTTGACGTAAAGGGACAATTTTGGTTGCTATGGACAATCACCAGTTTCCAGGCAGAAAGAACAATATATATCATATAAAACTGCATGCAGGGCACTGGACAAAGCACTGGGGACAAAAGGGATATGAAATTATTTCATACAGTACTGTAATCTGTAAGATTACAATGTAATGTATGTGTTATGAATTTTCACTTTTTTGAATTTGCCGCCAGCCTCCGTCCCCGTGGGCAGCGACGCTCGCAGTGAACGGAGCCCGGCACACAGGACATCGGGGCGGAGGACAGAGCCCACAGACATAGCGGGGGGACATCACAGGATACTGGGGACAAGGTAAGTAACCTCTTCCAGGATCCTGCAATGCAATCCCGAGTGTGGCTCGGGGTTACCGCTAATGGTGCTGAAATTTAACCCCGAGCCACACTTGGGAAAACCGCCAGGGAGGCTACTAATGCACTATGCTCGGATACCTGAAAAAAAAAAAAAAAAGTGGCCGGAACTCCGCTATAATTTTTGATCTATGACTGTTTTGATCTATCGCTCTCCTCGTTCTCCTAGGTCTCTTGAGTTTTGATGAGTTTCTATTTTAGCTCCTTTTTGGAATCATTGTCCCTTCGGACTCAGGATCATCTGAAAAGGTTTCTCTCAAGTTTCCCCTTCTGTTCTGCTGAATCAAATCTTGCATTCTATGAGACATCAGACATGACAGATAGTTCTTCTGTGTCGGAAAAACTGACATGTTTCACACCAGAAAAAAAGGAGGGGGGAAATCCTGCGAGTCATACTAAATCTTATGCTCAATGAAAACTCTACCCAGCTGCACACGTTAAACCCGTCTCATAGGCGTGCAAAGGTAAATGGAAAGAAAAATATGCTGCGCTAGGGTGTGCTAAATATGCTGCTTAGTATGCCACAACTGCTACCCTTATAACAACACATACAACCATAAGTGTATAAATAATATGCCCCCAACGGGCAAAAGGTAATAAATGTTCTGTGTATATAAATGTCATATATGTAATATATAAACGCATCAAAGTGCATATGCGATAATCAGTATCTAATGACAATACCAAACAAGTGCATAAATATAAATGCAAATAATTCCAAGTGTATAAATACAAATGCAAATAATTTCCAAAGAAGTGCTTAGTGCAAAATTAAATCAAATTTCAACAAACGTGCTAAGTGCCACACAGTTCATGTGAAAACAGTCCTTTATGAATTGGGTCATATAGTAAATTGTGAAGTCCTGCAAATATACAATGAAGGTGCTTATGCGTGGTATCCAATGGTGATGTGATTAAGCATGCTCAATATTTTTCAGTGCTGCAGGCCATGCGATCCGGTGACCCCCAAGGTAATATGCTCACCTCAGAGCGTGTGACTAAGTCGCTAAACAAAGTCAAATCACGCTTTTGAACCACCCCAGGGTTCTATGCAGATCACAGGATCCCAGGCTCCATTGCAGTGTAAACAGATGGATGAAAAGAGAAACCATATAGTATAATATCGTTTAAAAATGTATTCAAGAATTAAAAACACTCCCCCAAATGGGGTACTCACAATTGTTAGGTGCGTCAGTGCACCGCTCTATGTAAAGCATACAGTAGCTGCGACAGTGAGGGTATGGTGTGCGTCTCATCAAACGGCAGATTCGTTGCCTCTCGCTTTGTCCTGGCCCCTCCCCTACGCATGTTTGACACAGGGATCACCTGTCTTCATCAGACGCACACCATACCCTCACTGTCGCAGCAACTGTATGATTTACGTTGGCAGAATGGCCCTGGTAGGCAAACAGGTGTACAGGTACGTCCCCTTTAAGAAGCAGACGCGCAGCCAGCGGCGCGCATGCTGCGGTCTCCTGGTATGTCTGCCATGTGCTCGCGATCGTGTCACGGAAAGGAAGAACAGGGAGATGCTTTTGTAACCAAAGCATTTCCCCGTTCTGATGATAGACAGGACAGAGATCACTGCTCCCTGTCATTGAGAGCAGTGATCACTGTCCTGTGTGTTGAAGCCCAAAAATATAAATTTATTTTTGGGGGGGGGGGTCATTATAATAGCAAAAAGGAAAAAATATTGCATTTTTTTTTTTCAAAATCGTCGCTTTTTTTTGTTTATAGCGCAAAAAATAAAAACTGCAGAGGCGATCAAATACCACCAAAAGAAAGCTCTATTTGTGGGAAAAAAAGGGGGGGGGGGGTCGGCAAGTGGTTAACTTCCCTAACTGAGTCAAATCCTCCATTTGTGTCTCCCACACTCCCCCTTCCAGACACTGCAGATCACAGTTCAAGAGTTTCATCAACAGAGGCAGTGCTGTCAATCCAGAAAGCAATGGGCAGGACTACGCTTGACAGGATACAACTTCTTATCCCACTGTAGCACAAGCAGGCACAGTCTACATGAAAGTGACAACTCTGCTCTGAATTCAGTAGCAGTGCAGCATCATTGTCACACCAGGAAACTGCTTTAGGTGGACCTCATAGCCAGGATCAACAGATATTTGTGAAACTTTGCAGGGCGGCTGAGAAAAAAAATACGTAAGTGCAGATACACTTATAATAAATGTAATACACGCATTTATTTAATGTGAGCCCATAATATGGGCGGCACTCTCGCCTAGCAGTAAGAAGGGTCGCTGGTTCGAATCCCGACCACGACACTACCTGCCTGGAGTTTGCATGTTCTCCCTGTGTCTGCGTGGGTTTCCTCCGGGTACTCCGGTTTCCTCCCACACTCCAAAGACATGCTGGTAGGTTAATTGGATCCTGTCTAAATCGGCCCTAGTATAGGTATGAATGTGAGTTAGGGACCTTAGATTGTAAGCTCCTTGAGGGTATAGGGACTGATGTGAATGTATAATATATATATATGTAAAGCGCTGCGTAAATTGACGGCGCTATATAAGTACCTGAAATAAATAAATAAATAAATAAATAATTCTACTTCAAAGCAGCCCTGGTAAAAAGTCTCTCTTTATGTGTGATGTTTAATATGGAAACTACCGGTGCCCACAAAATTAAAGCATGTGATCAAAAAGTTGCATTGAATTTGAATTTTTAAGCTTTGAGAGGCATTGCACTTTTCTACCATTCACCTTATACTACCCTTGCTACTGTAATATGAACAGCATAAAAAGTGGTTCCATGGTTCTGTAACTGTCCTACAGTACAGAGTGCAATATACTGTCATGCATTGACCCGCGTCATCTGATCCGAGTTCTAGAAGGAAGACAGTGACATAGACAGTGTTAGCAAATTGGTTGACTAATGACTGGACTCTGCACTCATCCTGTTCCAAGTGGACTCTCACTTACATGATAGCAGTGCAATTACACTTGTCCTTTTGTCCTTTCAAGCTTATTGAGTTAAAACGGTGCAAATTGCAAGAGCCCAATCGTAACTCAGACTAGTCTACTCAGTTTAATAAGGATGACGATTGGTTGCTATGGATTACCGCACTTTGCACAGTCATTACACTTTGGACTTCATTAGTTAGGGCCGTGTGAGTTCCTGAATTTTCACATTGTTTGTGTGAACATGAACTCGTTCGCAAGGACAATTAACACAAATATATCAGGAAAATAGTTGTGCAATACATAGGTTTATGGGCTAATAACTGTATTTGTAACACAAATATCTGCATTTTATGTTCTATGTGCTCTGTAGATTTTGATCCCTGAATTAAATATTTTATCCATAAATTTTTATTTTCCTACACAGGGTCCCACGCCTGCACATTTTTGCACGGGGTGGAAAAGTAGGGCAAGGTTCAGCCCCTGCCATTCCTCTTACAACTATCTGTACCCCCCTAACCCCTGAAGGACAAACCAGAAATTATGAAGAGAGCACTGTTTACTTAGAGACCAGCCATCAAGTCAATCACCCCAACAAAATCTTCTCAGAATGTATTTATTACAGACATTTATATAGCACTAATAATTTAAAGACATTTACATATACTGTACATTCACATCAGTCCCTGCCCTCAAGGAGCTTACAATCGAAGGTCCCTAACTTACATGCATGCACACATATTAGGGACAGTTTAGACAGGAGCCAAATTACCTACCAGCAGGTCATTGGAGTGTGGGAGGAAACCCATGCAAGCACAGGGAGAACATTCCTATTCCATGACGGCAGTACTGGTTGGGATGTGAACAGAAGTACCCCAGTGCTGGAAGGCAGAAGTGTCAACCACTAAGTCACATAAAGTAATATGTGCATTTAATGCATTGTACAGTGCCTTGAAAAAGTATTCATACCCCTTGAATGATAAAATGTTTTTCACATTTTTTTACAAATAAATATCTGAAAAAAGTGCGGCATGCATTTGTATTCAGCCCCCATTTACTCTGATACCCCTAACTAAAATCTATTGGACCCAATTGCCTTTAGAAGTCACCGAAATAAGTAAATAGAGTCCACCTGTGTATAGTTTAATCTCAGCATAAATACAGCTGTTCTGTGAAGCCCTCAGAGATTTGTTAGAGAACCTTAGTGAACAAACAGCATCATGAAGGCCAGAGACCACACCAGACAGGTCAGGGATAAAGTTGTGGAGAAGTTTAAAGCAGGGTTAGGTTATAAACAAATATCCCAAGCTTTGAACATCTCACTGAGCACTGTTCAATCCATCATTGGAAAGAGCACAACTGAAAACCTACCAAGACATGTCTTGTCCACCTAAACTTACAGGCTGGGCAAGGAGAGCATTAATCAGAGAGGCAGCCAAGAGGCCCCATGGTAACTCTGGAGGAGCTGCAGAGATCCACAGCTCAGGTGGGAGAATCTGTCCACAGAACAACTATTAGTCGTGCACTCCACAAATCTGACCTTTATGGAAGAGTGGCAAGAAGAAAGCCATTGTTGAAAGAAAGCCATAAGAAGTCCGTTTGCAGCTTGCGAGAAGCCATGTGGGGGACACAGCAAACCAAATGTGGAAGAAGGTGCTCTGGTCAGATGAGACAAAAATTGAACTTTTTGGCCTAAAAGTAAAATGCTATATGTGCCGGAAAACGAACACTGCACATCACCCTGAACACACCATGCCCACCATGAAACATGGTGGTGGCAGCATCATGTTGTGGGGATACTTTTTCTTCAGCCGGGGACAGGGATGCTGCTCAGAGATGATGGGAAGATGGATGGAGCCAAATACAGGACAATCTTAGAAGAAAACCTATTTGAGGCTGCAAAAGACTTGAAAGTGGGGCTGAGGTTCACCTTCCAGAGGGACAACAACCCTAAACATACAACCAGAGTTACAATGGAATGGTTTAGAGCAAATCATATTGATGTGATAGAATGTCCCAGTCAAAGTCCAGACCTAAATCCAACTGAGAATCTTTGGCAAGACTTGAAAATTGCTGTTCACAGACGCTCTCTGTCCAATCTGACAGCTTGTGCCATTTTGCAAAGAACAGGCAACAAAAATGTCACTCTCTAGATGTGCAAAGCTGGTAGAGACATCCCCAAAAAGACTTGCAGCTGTAATTGCAGCAAAAGGTGGTTCTACAAAGTAGTGAGGGGGGCTGAATATAAATACAAATGCACGCCACACTTTTTAACATATTATTTTGGAAAAAAAATTGAAAACTATTTATCATTTTCCTTCCACTTCACAATTATGTGCCACTTTGTGTTGGTCTATCACATAAACTCCCAATAAAATACATTACATTTTTGCTTGTATCATGACAAAATGTGGAAAATTATAAGGGGTGTGAAAACTTTTTCAAGACACTGTACCTCGGTGAGATTGTTGCTGTGAGCAATGCGATTCCTTGAAGTGGTTTCTGCCATGTTATTAAGGAATTTGTGTTCCGTGAAGTTAAATTGTAACTGATAAGTCTATGCCTAGAGGTGTTGCATACTGAACAGTGTGATATCTATGTACAAGTGTCATGAAGAAATACTCCAGTCAACAAGTTTGTTTATTCTACAAAGTCTGGTCAAGTCACTGCAGCTGTATTCACACTGAATTGCAATAAAATTCACATCTCCATTAATTTTAGCGTTTTTTTTTTTTTTTTAACGCGCATCGACTTGCATTGATCTGCATTTTAGAGCACTTGTAAAATGCAGTTCACACTACAATGCCGCGTTGTCCTGCGTTGCATTTAAATGGAACATATATGCATTTTAATGCAATGCAGGTCAACGCAGTGTTGTTGTGTGAACTGGACAAAAACAATTATATATTTATATTAGTCACCCTGTCCATAGATGTCTGGCCAGAAGTGGTCTTCATGGAAGAATTGCAGCTAAAATGGCATACCTCCAACATGACAACAAGGCAAAAATAAAAAAACAGAGACTCAACTATACACGAAATATAGGAACTGGGGTGCAGAAAAATGGCAGCAGGTGCTCAGGACTGATGAGTCAAATTTGAACTATTTGGCCGTAGCAGGAGGCAGTTTGTTCGCTGGAGAATGGTACAATAAGAACTATCTTCGGAGTAAAGAACAATGAGTCCTGGAAGTGATGGTTTGGCCTCCACAGAGACCTAATCTCAATAAATTACTCGAAAGCTGGAGAGCGGTACAATAATGAGTGTCAGCAGGCAACAGTGAAGCATTGTGGAGGTTCCTTGCACGTTTGGAGCTGCATTTCTGCAAATGGAATTGGAGATTTGGTCAGGATCAATGGTATCCTCAATGCTGAGAAACACAAGCGGATGATGCTTATCTATCATGCCATACCATGATGGCATGATTTGCTCAATAATAGCATGCAATGCCAAGCTGCGGTTTCCAAAGCGAGCAAAGTCCTTTCTTGTATTAAGAGAGATATGGACTCCAGAGAGAGAGATATAATTTTGCCCCGTTCAAATCATTAGTAAGACCTCATCTGGAATATGCAGTTCAGGTTTGGGCACCAGTTCTCAAAAAGGATAATCGGGGAACTGGAGAAAGTGCAGAGAAGGGCAACCAAACTGATAAAGAGGCATGGAGGAGCTCACCTATGAGGAAAGATTTAGAGGAACAGAATTTATTCACTCTTGAGAAGAGGAGAATAAGGGAGGATATGATCAACATGTTCAAATATATAAGGGGTCCATATAGTGAACTTGGCGTTGAGTTATTCTCTTTACGGTCAACCCAGAGGACACGGGGGCGCACTCTTTACGTCTAGAGGAAAAGAGATTTCATCTCCAAATAAGCAAAGGTTTCTTCACAGTAAGAGCTGTGAAAATGTGGAATAGACTCCCGCCAGAGGTGGTTCTGACCAGCTCAGTGGATTGCTTTAAGAAAGGCCTGGATACTTTCCTAAATGTACATAATATAACTGGGTACTAACATTTATAGGTAAAGTTGATCCAGGGAAAATCCGATTGCCTCTTTGGGGATCAAGAAGGAATTTTTTCCCCTGCTGTAGCAAATTGGAGCATGCTCTGCTGGGGTTTTTTGCCTTCCTCTGGATCAACTGAGGGTATAAAATTGGGTATATTGGATTGTACGATAGTTTTTATTTTATTTATTTATTGTTTTTAAGGTTGAACTGGATGGACTTGTGTCTTTTTTCAACCTGACTAACTATGTAATTATGTAACCATCAGGGAGTTGTGTGATTGGTCTCAAATTTATTCTGCAGGAGGACAATGACCCCAAAGATACAATGTCATTAAGAACTATCTTCAGCGTAAAGAAGAACAAGGAGTCCTGGAAATGATAGTTTGGCCCCCCACAGAGCCCTGATCTCAACATCATGGAGTCTGTCTGGGATTACATAAAGAGACAGAAGGATTTGAAGCAGCCTACATTCACAGAAGATCTGTGGTTAGTTCTCCAAGATGTTTGAAACAACCTACCTGCCGAGTTCCTTCAAAAACTATAAACTGCAAGTATACCTAGAAGAGTTGATGCTGTTTTGAAGGCAAAGGGTGGTCACACCAACTATTTATTTAATTTCTCCTTCCATTCTGTCAATCCAATTGATAAACAAACTATTGCACCTTTTTCTGAAAGCATTCTTAATTTATATAAAAACAAAAAGTGTAGCGCTATAATGTTTCGGTCAGCAGCATTGGAATATGCTGAGTGACCAACAGTGTATATCAAAGATTAGATTATATTAGACCACAAATAAAAGAACAATGAACCAGTGGGAAATCTAATATTCCAAAGAAAACCACTATTATCATGTCCTTTGTGAGAAAAACGATGTGAATCAAAGTGTGCGTCACACAAGTTAAACCCAAATCCTTATAACAAAACACAGGCATATAGGGGTGGGGATGAGTGGTAAGTCCCTGAGGTGAGGACAGTTCATTTAGTCAGACGGAGACCTCTTGGAGCATGGACATATATCCAATAACAATGTTGTTATTAGTGGACTCCTCCAATGATCAGCCCAGTGCAAAAGTAACGTAAAATGCCCTTACCGGACGCGGTGGACTCACAGGCCATACAGCGGTGAGTCATACGAGCTTGAACCGTGTGACACGGTAGGGTTATAGCTGGTCTGCAATTGAATGATCTTGAGAAGAACTCCAATCATGAACAGTCTCCCGATTCATCCTCCAGCACTCACTTGGGTCTTCGATGCAGCCAGGATAAGAAGACCCAAGTGAGTGCTGGAGGATGAATCGGGAGACTGTTCATGATTGGAGTTCTTCTCAAGATCATTCAATTGCAGACCAGCTATAACCCTACCGTGTCACACGGTTCAAGCTCGTATGACTCACCGCTGTATGGCCTGTGAGTCCACCGCGTCCGGTAAGGGCATTTTACGTTACTTTTGCACTGGGCTGATCATTGGAGGAGTCCACTAATAACAACATTGTTATTGGATATATGTCCATGCTCCAAGAGGTCTCCGTCTGACTAAATGAACTGTCCTCACCTCAGGGACTTACCACTCATCCCCACCCCTATATGCCTGTGTTTTGTTATAAGGATTTGGGTTTAACTTGTGTGACGCACACTTTGATTCACATCGTTTTTCTCACAAAGGACATGATAATAGTGGTTTTCTTTGGAATATTAGATTTCCCACTGGTTCATTGTTCTTTTATTTGTGGTCTAATATAATCTAATCTTTGATATACACTGTTGGTCACTCAGCATATTCCAATGCTGCTGACCGAAACATTATAGCGCTACACTTTTTGTTTTTATATTCATTGTCACAATTAGTCTAATTGGTGGTGTTGGCTGCTTACTTTTTCCACTACATTTTTCATTTTTTACATTTACTTATATTTGTTTGTTTGGTTGGCGCAGCAGCTTTTTTCTTATTCTTAATTTATAGCATGTTTTCACACTTGCCTAAAACTTTTGCATAGTAGAGTATGTACAGCACCCTCCCACCAGACCTGATCTGACTACATTGCATAGAGAAGAGTACATTACTAGGTCTAAACTAAAAAGATATCTAATAAAAACAGAAAGGTTTTATTAAAAAAAAAAAAACTCATTAGCATGTTGATGAGAGAGCAAAGAAGAGCGAAATATAAGCAGATTAAACTTCAATGAGATCTACAAATTATCAGCATCATAGCATGACACAAACGAGGAGCATGTTTCAGCATTGTGATAGGATTCCATATGAAGGCAACATCTCAAATAACCTTGTGAGCTGCTGCTTGGACGACAAAGTGAACGTCACTCATGACTGCTGAGGTGCAATAAGCCCAGGTCCCATCCAAACTTACCATGATCACTTATCATACCTTACCCCTTCTTCCCATCCAATAAAAACCACATACAACCATTAACGTTGGAAAGAGCAAGGCCACAGCTTTATTTAACTCAAACATAACATTAAATATTTAAACCGTGCCAGTCACAGTTGCTCTGTGAGCACTCAACTCCAAATGTAAAAGGGAGATGAAGGAGGGGCCTGTCCTTACCATAAGTGCCGGACCGGCCGTCTATCTCCCAATTACCATCAGGGCATAAAAAAGCTTCCATATTTGCTGGCAAGGTCACCAAAACCGCCACCCGCCAGTCAGTAAGCTACTGACGGGCGCCCCACCGCAGCCAGCGCCTGTTCCACCCCCCTCTGAAGTCCCAGGTTAAAGATGTCCATACCAATCTCGTTGAGATGAACACCATCCCTCCTCAGCAAGTCAGTGTTGTTCCCTTCCAAATCTCTGTGACGGACCGCAACCCCCCCGATCCTCCGGACAAACTTGGACACCTGAGCATTGACCTTTCTACGAAAATTCTCCAAGCAGGGGCCAGGGACTTCTCTCGCCCATATTGAGCGAGGAACAATTTCGTACCAGACAAAAGTCATACTGGTGAAAATTGCGAAACACTGAGCAATATCGCTTTTAATTGCAGCAATGAGATCCACGGACCGGGTGTAGCCAACATCATTCCCGCCAGCGTGAACAACAAGGATAATATGACCTGACACACGGGCACGGAGCTGCCAACATTCCGTCAAGACCTGATACCAACGCAACCCGCGCAGGCCAAGCCAGCGAATTCTTGCCACGTCAGATCGGATCCGGAGCCCGAGTCTCCCGCCCAGCCGGGCGCGGGGAGACTGGCGCGACCCGCCTGGTTGAGCGCGTAGGGGGGGTAAGCCCCAGCGACGTGAGGGGAGTCACCCGCACGTCCTCCGCCCGTCTGGGCGCAGGAGGGTGGCAGTGGGCATGGGGTGGAGGGGGAATGGCATCCGTGAAGGCCGACAAGCCCGCACCTGCCCTGCTGGGCGCAGAAGGGGCATACCCTACCCGGGAAGTGACATGGCGTGACCCAGCCTGGGAATGGAGACTGTCCCCCGCCCGTCCGGGCGCAGAGGGGGTCCTAATCTGGGAGAAGCCTGCTACTGATGGCCCAGAAGCCGGTTGAGACCCCGCCCATGAGGGCGCAGGGGGACATTGCGTTCGCCCAACAACGTTGCCGTAAATGCCTGGGGAGGAATTACCCCCACTCAGCCGGGTGCTGAGGGGGTCATTCTCTGAGAGTCACCCTGGTCGGAAAACCCAGGGGCCGGCTGAGACCCCGCCCAGGAGGGCGCAGGGGGATACAGCCCATGCCCATATGCATCCATGGGGTTGCCTGTAGCCTGATCACCCCCCACCCGCACGGGCGCAGGGGGGTGCTGGTCACAGTCACACTGTGACAGATTCACGGCCAGCTCAAAAACTCCCGCCCGGCTAGGCGCAGGGAGCGAACTGGCCGCCAGGGGGAGCCGATCCCGCTCCGGAGCACCGCAGACGCCGCCAGCCGAGGGATCCGCTGCACCCGAAACCGTCGGTGCAGGCGAACGGATCCGACCCCTGCCTGCCACTCCATGAGATGACAGCCTGGCAGAGGAACGGAGCAATCGGACACCTGCCACCCCCCCGCCGGCCGCGGGGGCGGAAGCAGGTACCACACTACGCGAGGCCGGGGGATGGAGCACTCCGGCTCCGGCCCGGCCTTGCGCCAGACTCTGGGAAGGGGGGGCGAGGGGGGGCTGCCGAGCGGGGGCTACGTGATCTGGGACACCGGGGGGGAGGCCGCGCATTAGTCCGGAGGCAAGGAGAGGGGGAATCGCCGAGGGGGGGCACGCCGAAAATGGGCGGCCGACCGCCGCTTCCTCGCTAGGGAAGCCCTGGGAACCCGAGCAGGGGATGAATGGAGAGGGAGAGGAGGAGGGGGGCAGTAAGAGGCCGCGGAGGGGCTGGGGCTGAGGCGGGAAGGCGGGCGGGCACGTCTGCGGGCTCTGTGTCCAGCCATCTCAGGAGGGGGAACAGGGGAAGGGGCAGGAGAAGGCACCCCAGGGGATAAGAGGGCAAAGAGCCAGTCAGCCTGACCTCTGAGAGCCAGCTCACGGACCTTAGCCAGGAGGTGATCCGTGTCCATGGCTGGAGCTGCAGGGTCAGGTCCGAGCTCTTCCATGCTTTCTCCCGAAAAGGACCATAATCCCCTGGGGTGCCAAACTCCTGAGCTCAGGCCCAACCCCTGTCCCTTCTTGTACCAATCCCAAGTGAGCCAAATTCACCTTAACTCCTCCCTGGCCATGCCCCCATCAGTCAGGGCTCTCTTTCCCGAGGGGCTCAAGAGGCCTTCATTGTTTTATGCTTCCTGCCCTGAACTGTAGATTGTCCTGCTTGAAAAAATATTACTGGATATAAGTAAGGTTGTTTAAGTGTAGCACATTCATCCCTCAACAATAGACTCAATATAAATAGCTGAAGGCCAGGACATGCCATCTGCTATAGATGAACACAGTGGAACAGTACCATCAGTACACGCACAAAGGTCAAAACTGTGCAAATACAGACAATCAGACACAGAAATTCTCTATAGAAAGATATTAAAGTCTGTGGGAAGATGAGAGAGAGACACACACCAGTGGTAGAAAAGCAGTATGTGACCTGGGCCTGGACTAGAACACATTGCAAGACCTAGAGTAGGACTAGAAGACAGTGTGTGACCTTAAATGGAATCCGAATGAACTCTATGACCTGAAGTGTGACCAAAACTCAGAATGTGACCTGGATTGGAACTTGAAAATGCGTTCCGACATGGAGTGGGACTAGAATGCATTTTACAACCAGAAGTGGGTCCAGAATTCCAAAACACAGTATATGACCTTGAACAAGAGTAGAAAACACTGCATGGGACCGGAAGGCAGTGTGTGACCTGAACTGGGACCAGAAGGGAGTGTGTGACTTAGGGTGAGGCCGGAAGACATTGTGTGAAATGATGCATGACCAAAACTTAGTATGTGATTAAAACAAACTATGAGGATCTTGCAAGCTACCCATTTTAAAAATGACAAAATATATAAAAAAAACAAAATATACTAGACGAGTAATAATGATCGACAGCTGCCAGCACTGATCACGTCCCATAAAGTCATGTGAAAACAATATAAATAGAAAATTACTATGCTGTGCTATCTCCTAACATTACTTTTAAAGTGCCTACTTTACAATGATGAAAAAAAAAAATTAATAATAATAATAATAATAATAATAACAACAATAATAAAAAACTGTGATAAACTAACAAAAATTCTAATATATTCCAAAACTGTAGTTTTTTGATTTCTGCAATGATACATTAAGTGTCACATTCCACAGACAAAATAAAAATAACCGAACTTAATTGCGAGGTCACACGCTCTAAGGTGAGTGGCCATTGCCTGAGGGTGGGGAGCTCCTAAGTGTGGACACCGCAACACGTTGTTTTCATGAAGTCACCATTATACCTTTAATAAGGACTATATACCGATTATGTTGGCCTGATCTGCGTTTGATTAGAACGTCACTGTTATATGCACTATAGCACTTTATGATTCACATTTGTGGCACCATATATTTAACTTTTATTAGTTGGCTTATTATTTTTATTTTGTCTGGGGAATGTGACACTTAACACAGAATTTATCATCACAGCAATCAAAAAAACTCTATATACAATTTTGGAATATATTATAATTTTTTTTAGTTTTTCTCATCGTAAAGCAGGCACTTTAAAAGTATTTGTTGTAACTAATGTTATGAGATAGCGCAGCATAGTAATTTTCTATTTACAAAACTTAGTATTGTGACCTGAAATGGGAGTAAAAAATACTGTGTGAATTAGAGCAGGACCAAGGGCAGTGTGTGACCTGAACTGGGACTAGAAGGCAGTGTGGGACCTGGAGTTGGACCAGAAAGTAGTGTGTGAACTGGAGTGGGACCAGAAAGCAGTGTGTGACCTGGAGCGGGACCATGATGCATTGTAAAATGTGAAGTGGGACCAAAAGTCAGTATGTGACCTACAGTGGGACCAGAAGGCAATGTATGACCTACAGTGGGACTAGAATGTATTGTATGACCTGAAATAGAACCAAAACTTAGTACATTGGACTAGAAAATCCTGCACGACCTAGAGTGGGACCAGAACACCCTGTGTGACCTCGCGTTTGACCAGAACACGCTGTGTGACATGGAGTCAGACCAGAACCTGGTTCCCTGCTGGACTTCGCGGTTCCTATGGCATGTAGGGGTTAGAAGAAGTGAGACTATACTTCAACACTCCTGGACGAGTTTAGATGCTGATACTTTCTAGCAAGTAGAGCACCTGCAGACACTGGGAAGCCATAGCATGGGCAGCAGAAGGGTAAGAAAAAAAACAGTGTCTTCCAGCGCTAATAGGTCTTCCAGGGTGTGGAGTAACAGATATCAAATAAAATGGTGGTGTGAAAGGTATATAATGGTATCCAAAACTGGGTGGATGCTGCCTTCCTCAGATGGGGTAATCCGCTAGGCTCTGAGGAAGGGGGTGCGCCCCCCGAAAAGCGTTAGCTGTACCCCGTGTTCTGTGCATTTCCATGCATTGTTTTTATGGCCTTTTGTCAGTTGCATTTTGTGAGTACCCACTTTTATATAAAACATTTTTATTATTAAATTATCTTTGGTAATGCACTAGATGTGCGCGCCTTCCATTTACGTTTTTCTAGCAGAATGGTAAATATTAACTCTTAAATTTGCAGGGAGGAGTTTTATTCAGAAATGTAGAAAAAAAAAAAAAGCATGTTACTTTAAAGTGAAACTACAGTTTATTAAAGGCCTCTTCAGGTAAGAGCTCTATATTACATGGATTTTAGCAAACTATGGCCTTTTAGCAATTACCAGAGTTACTGAAGGGCCAGTCTGTGACCTGTGCTTCTTTAACCACTGGAAGTTTTTTTTGTATACTATACATGATTTTAAGGAAAACTTTAATGACAGAAACACTGAGGTTGCCACTGCTAACCTCCTTCTGTAAATGCTAGCTTCCTGGTTGAAACTTGCTTTTATGCCATCAAGCTGATCATGATGGATGCCTCTGTTAGTTCCACCCAATTCGACAAAGATTGATTTTTTTTAGCTTGACTAGCCGGGTAGAAAATTCTCACCCCTACAGCACCTGCATATAATCAGATGTCGGTACTATTCATATACTCTGAAAGCCATGGGTCAGAATACAATGGCTGGCAACTGCGGATTCATCAATCCAAGTTTACAGTGGATTGGAGAATCCAGTGAAATCTTTAACGTTTATGGTCAGTTTTATTTACAAAACGAGGAACATGTATAGAGCTAAAGTGGTCTGACTTTCTCTGACAAACCCCCCATAAACCTGCATACATTTTTTAGGACAGAGACCGATGTCCATATAGACAGTGCTGCAAGACATATGTTTGCATTATTTGACACTTGGTAAAATGCACATTTTAGGTCTGAAGGTGATTTAAAATCCCCAAAATATTTTTATGAAAGCAGAGAGCCTGTAAAATAAAATGGTGGCGGCTGCAATTTTTCATGCCACACAATATTATTGAAAGGGTTTATAAAACCCATATTTTCTGTAAAAAATACATTCATCTTCATTTTAGCACGCACAAACAATATAATTTCAATTCTTTGGTACAATTAGAAAAAAACTAAAAAAAAAAAAAATGTGTGCGTGCCCATGAAATGGCAAGAAACTATGGTACCAAAATTGTACACTTCAGTAGCAGTGAATATTGGCCATACCTCCGGCATCTGGGTGCAATTGTTTTTATATGTTAGAGCGCCAAATGTTTGTGTACATATAGGAGTCTTCTTGGGAACAGGAGTTTTTGAAACGTTTATGGGGTGTTTGTTTTATTTTATTATACTTTTATAAGAAAAAAAAAAAAAAAAAAAAAAAACCTTATTTTTATTGCTGTCACATGGGGGAGCTGGTAAGTCCCCCACGTGACAGCATAATGTAAAGCATACTGCACACAGGCTGAATGTCGGACATTCGGCCCTTGTGTATGTCAGCCGGGCCGGCTTTGATCGCATGAGCATGGTGTAAAACCAGCAGCTGACTAGCTCCCGATCAGCGCTCTCAGCCAATGGCAGAGAGCACTGACCAGAGTGTTCCGGTGGGGTGGGGGAGGTCAGAACACAATAGAAAAGCAGGGGAGATCATTGTACCAACATTGGATAATTAGTACAGTAGCACCATACGGAGCTGTCAGTTGAACAAAAAAGAAAAACTAGTGGTATGTACTAGGCTTTAGTGACAGGTTCTCTTTAGGAAGTCATTAGGGGTCTATTAGTCCCATAACGTCACCTATGCAATCCTTTGAAGCTAAACAAGCACTGATTGCACTCTATTAGCTTCTTGCCCATCCAGGGAATGACAGTGTTGAACACAAAAGTGGTTTAATCGAGTTAGGGAAGATCAGCGAACAAAAATTTTTTCCCACTGACATCCCCTATGGATGTGTATGTGGGGTGCAGTGTGAAATAACACACTTAATCCTAGCACAATGAAAGAGCTTGTATTGAAATAATACAGAAACAGTTCACAAATAACCTGATGGAAAGGCAGCCCAACTGGAAACATAGTTCCAACAGTGTGTAGAGAGCACAGTAAGGGCCCTTTCACACTGGGGCGGTGGCAGCGTCAGCGGTAAAGCTCCGCTATTGTAAACGGCGATTTACCGTCGGTATTCGGCGGCTAGCGGGGCGGTTTTACCCCCCGCTGGCGGCCGAGAAAGGGTTAAAAACCACCACAAAGGGCCTCTGCAGAGGCGCTTTGCCGGCAGTATAGCCACGCTGTCCCATTGATTTCAATGGGCGAGAGCGGTGAAGGAGCAGTATACACTCCGCACCTTCACCGCTCCGAAGATGCTGCTAGCAGGACATTTTTCCCGTCCTGCTAGCGCACCGCTCCAGTGTGAAAGCCCCGAGGGCTTTTACACTGGAGAGACAGCAGCGGCACTTTCGGGTCGGTTTGCAGGAGCTATTATTAGCGCAATAGCGCCTGCAAACCGCTCCAGTGTGAAAGGGCCCTAAAAGCTGAACTGACAGGTTCCGTAGAGAGGGGAAGAATACAGCCTGGCAATCTTGTGCCCAACATGCAGGTGTCCAGAGAAGTTGTGAACCCTACACTTTCCCTCCTACTCAGGAACCTTTCTCTGCTGCTATTACTGTCCCTAACATGTGGGGAATCTGTCCTTACTCTGCCCTGCCTGACCCAAGATGGCTGCTGGGGAACCATCCAATTGGATAGTTCCCCAGTGATCCAGCAAACCATAGAACTGTGTTCCTCCTGACTTCCTCTAGAACTTCAGTGCTGCTGCAGAAGACGACCACCTTCAGTGGAGAAAGTAGACTGCACCTGCCTACGGACACCCTTGAGAAGGAAAGGGTAAACCGGAGATACATGGATAACGGAATGCAGCCGCTGTTCAGCCAATAATTTTCTGCCTGAGTTTTTTCAAACAAAGGATGTTGGGTGATGGGCAGCAACAGGGCCATCCACTAAGCAAATTTCTGTTGGTTTCCCCTAAATGTCCAAGAATTTGACCAGTATATGGCCTGTGTAAAAAAATGGGGTCCTAGGCAAGGTAGCACCCTTCAATCCTTTTAATAATAAGACCAGTTAGCCTAACATCAATTGTATGCAAGCTCTTGGAGGGAATGATAAGGGACTATTTACAAGTTTTTAGTAATGACAACGGTATCGGTAGCAGTAATCAGCATTTGTTACAGTTCCCCATAAATGTTTACTGTACAAAGTAAGGTCCGTTGGCATGGACCATAGGGTGATTACATGGATTGAAAACTGGCTACAGGGGCGAGTTCAGAGGGTGGTGATAAATGGGGAGTACTCAGAATGGTCAGGGGTGGGTAGTGGGGTCCCCCAGGGTTCTGTCCTAGGACCAATCCTATTTAATTTATTCATAAATGACCTGGAGGATGGGATAAACCACTCAGTCTCTGCATTGGCAGACGATACTAAGCTAAGCAGGGCAATAACTTCTCTGCAGGATGTAGAAACCTTGCAAGATCTGAACAAATTAATGGGGTGGGCAACTACGTGGCAAATTAGGTTTAATGTAGAAAAATGAAAAATAATGCATTTGGGTGACAAAAATATGAATGCAATCTATACACTGGGGGGAGAACCTCTGGGGGGCCAAGCTGCTGCAAGCAGAGCAAACAGAATATTGGCATGCATTAAAAAGGGGATTAACTCCAGAAGATAAAACAATAAGCCCTCATGCACACAGGCTGTTAAAAAAACGTTATGAAAACGCCAGTATCTTTGCAGTGATTTTTTTTAACTTTTTTCAGCTTTTTTCAGCGTTTTTGAGCGTTTTTTTTTTCAAATTTTTTTTTTTTTTTTTTTTCAATGGATCAAAAACGCTAAAAAACGTTGGTGAATGACGTTTTTGAGCGTTTCAGCGTTAGAGCGTTTTTACAGCTGAAAAACGTCTTTCAGAACCCACTGGTCCTGGGTTTTTTTTACAGCTTAAAAACGCCTATGCCACTTGCAGCTCAAAAACGCCTAGGTGGGCATGAAGCCATAGACTAACATAGACAGGCCTTTTTAAGCTGCAAAAAAAGCTCAAAAAAGCAGCTGTAAAAACGTCCGTGTGCATGAGGACTAATTCTCCCGCTCTACAAGACTCTTGGCCGACCGCACCTGGAGTATGCTGTCCAGTTCTGGGCACCAGTCCTCAGGAAGGATGTACTGGAAAGAGTCCAGAAAAGGCAACAAAACTAATAAAGGGATTGGAGGACCGTAGATATGAGGATAGGTTACGAGCACTGAACTTATTCTCTCTGGAGAAGAGATGCTTGAGAGGGGATATGATTTCAATGTACACATACCATACTGGTGATCCCACAATAGGGATAAAGCTTTTCTGCATAAGGGAATTTAATAAGATACACGGCCATTCACTAAAATTAGAAGTAAAGTGGTTTAACCTTAAACTGCGTAGAGGGTTCTTTACTGTAAGAGCGGTAAGGATGTGGAATTCTCTTCTACAGGCGGTGGTTTCAGCTGGGAGCATCAATAATTTCAAAGAACTATTGGATAAGCACCTGAACGACCACAACATACAGGGATATACAATGTAATACTGACATAAAAATCACACACATAGGTTGGACTTGATGAACTTGTCTTTTTTCAACCTCGCCTACTATGTAACTATGTAATACGGCCAAATGCTTGCAGTGCATTAATGTGTCTCATCAAAAAATAATATTAAAAATATATATAATAGCAGAGCTTTTTTTCCCAGAAGAGTAGGTGCAGGAACTCCCCCCGTCTGAGTCACCCCTTGTGTCTGCCTCCTACCCACCTCTGACCACCATCCCTTGATCCCACCCCCTACCCACCTACCAGTACTGCCACGTTTAGAGAATACAGAACCAAGTATCATTATGTGGTGCTAAATCATTTGTATGGAACATGTTGATGATAAAAAGAAAAGCAGTAAAATAGATCCCCTGCAGCCAGGAACAATAGAATCCCAGCAATAGATCCCCACACAAGACTCCCCCAGCAACAATGGACTCCACCCCAACAACAATAGATTCCCTGCAGCAACAGTGAACTACTCACAACAAAATATCACACCCAGTAACAAAATATACACCCATGCAACATTAGACCCCCAGCAACAACAGATCTCCCAGCAGCCAGCATCAATAGATCCTCCAGCAGCCAGTAAAAATAGACCTCTCCCTCAACAGTAGATCCCTTCCAGCAACATAAGACCCCCCAGCAACAATAGATTCCCCATCAGCAACAATGGACCCTCACACAAAATCAGATCCCCACCAGTGACAATAGATCCCCCAGCAGCCAACATCAATAGACCCTCCAGCACACCCACACCCCATGCTATTACATACATTCAGTGCTGGAACTGCGTTCCCGCTGAAAAAAGCCCTGTATAATAGTAATAATAAATAAAAAAAGAAGGAATTCAGAATGCAGCAGTGTCTATGTAAGAGTGAACTTATGACATAGGTGTGCAATATGACATTATAATGGATTTCGTTTACAAACTTCATGTCACACCAATGACAGAACGCATCAATTTTTAAGCAATTATATATAGCAAAACCACCACAGAAAAGCGTTGTTCTGTAAAAACTAGGGCAAATTTCTAAAAACTGCATTTACCCCCAAGAATGTGCATGCAGCTCATTTAGATTGTTGCATTAAAATTAGAACAATGCTTAGATTTATTCTGCTCTTCTTAATAGCGGGAATATCATGCTTTAGATTTAAGAGATGTTGGAAGCCACATGAGATTTCAGCATGAGAACTATTCTTCTTCTGTATAGCAGACTAGCGATGGTGACTAAGGGTTTTCTATGGTGTGAAATTGTAATTACATATTTAAAGTGAAGAAGTACGAGTAATCACAAGGATTCATGTTTGTTACATACTGTGGTGTAATATAATGATGGAAATAGAAATTATGATGCCTATAAAATTTCATGGATTTCTCTGTACTGTGGGTGTTGAGAATTTGGAGTTTAAGTGATAACCATGGATAACCTATTATAAAAGCAAGACTTCAGAACCTGTTAGGCTTCTTCTTAAGTCATTATATAATTGTTTAGGTGCACTTCTATCTAACCCCAAGGGCAAACATTTTTAAACATTGCAGCTGGTAACAATTACTCACTGTGTTCATTTATACAGTAACTGAAGCATAGTAAACTATGAACAGGAAGGCTGAACAGGACTCTTCCTGTTCATTAATTTTGTGCAGCGGAGGCTGCAGAAATAAACTGGGAAATGTGTCTATCTTGAAAGTGAGACTTCAGGGGTCCCCCCGATAGTTCACCAAAGCGCCCTCCCCCCCCAAAAAAAAAGCATTGCTTGTAAAAAAATAAAAATAAACTAAAAAAAAAAAAAAATTGCAACAAATGTAGCGCTACTCCCATTGGAGCTGCAGGAATTACTTATCCAGGACTTCCCAACTTCAGCCCTGTAGCGAGGCAAACAGACTCATTCACTCTTTCTCCAAAGACCAGTCTACGAGATTTTATTTTTTTTTTTATGTTTTTATATTTGGAGAACTTAGATAGGGATGAGGGAAGTGGCGGGATACTCCAAGATAAGAACCATGTACAACAGAGGTCCCCAAGATCTTCCCAAAGTCTGTACTCAGCCAGGGGGACGGGGTGGCTATTGTGTATGTGTGTGTGGGAGGAAAATATGGGGGCTGCATTAGTTGTATTTATAAGGGGGGCTACAGGCTGCACAGAGTGTTTAAAGACCAAGTTCACCAATAACTAAAAAGCAATAAATGCACTTATTTTTGCAGGTAAAAAATGTGCACGTATTATTTTTAAAAACAGGAGCCTGCAAAGTATTGCACCTGCAATCAGCAGATTGGGGGTGCAAGTCAGGTTTCTGCACACACTGCCTACAGTTTTGTGCCCATACCTCTGTATGTTGCTGTCATTTTCAGAGCTGTAGGCAGTGTGAATTACCAAATAGGGTGCAGAGGAGCTCACTCACAGTTCATTTAAACTGAAATCTGTCTACTGCAGTGGCAGATGGGACGTTTGGTTTCCTCATTCACAGATCTCTTTGATTCAATGACGCTCTTGTGTGGGTGGACTGGAGCTCCGCATAGCCACTCCATTTATTGGGATGAGTGAAAGAAGAAGAACTCCTGCCCCTGTCACAGGAGCGTTGAAGGGGAAGAGGAGAGGAACTAGAACATGATACACCCTAGATATGGGTGTAACATGTGATATGTTCTAAAATGTGAACTTAGCCTTTAAGAATTGGGGCAGGGGGCTGTATTTGAGTGTGAAGTAGTGGAAGATAGGTGCAGGGTTGAGAAATAGTGAAAGAGGGGTGCAGGGGTTGCACAAAGGAATAGAAAGCAGGTGAAGGGATGAGAAGTGGTGGAGTAGAGGTGAGGAGGGGTGGATGGTGGCATTGGGGAGGTTACTTTTGGAGTGAGAATTCTGCTGGTAAGCTGTAGACAGGAAAGGGAGGCCCGGAGTGAAAATGAGGAAGGAATGATAAAGGAGGGCCGGGCATGACAGTGTGGAGAAGGAGACACAAGAGGGGTTAATTAGAAATGGGGAATGGGAGTGTCTAGGAAGGGTGGTGGAAGATAGGAAATTGTGAAAGGGGAGTGGCATTACTTAAGGGGAGAGGTGGAGCCAGGAAGGGGCAGTGGAGAGAAAGAAGACACTGGAGGAGGCAGTTTTATTCACTGCTCCTCCAGCATCAGCATGGCGGACAGGACACCATCCTGACGAGGATGAGGGCTGCGGCGGCGACGAGAGGAGTGGACTGGCTGAAGAGGCAAGTCGGGGCCCTGATATTGGGTGAGGAGGGGGATCGTGGACAGTGGAAGAGACCCATCGCGTGCGGAGGTCGCGGCCTCCGGCGCGTTTTTTTCACCAGGACCGCCATCGCGGCCCGCTCGGCAGGCAGTGAGCCCTCGGGGGGACCGATCAGCGCCCCCAGCGAAGCGGACACAGCAGGTGGATAACACAGGGCCCGGGCGGTCTGCACGCCGCAGGCCTACTCCGGGGGGCGGGGCCACGGGCCGTTATGGCGCCGCTTCCCCGCCAGGGTGTCACAGGCCTCAGAGTGAGGGTTTAACACATGGGGGCGGCAGAACAGGCAGGGGGTTAAGGGGGGGAGTAGTGAGGACACAGTGGCCACCGGAGGGGGATTAGAGTGGCCAGCAAGGCTGCGGGTGGGCGGGGGCTTAGCCAACAGACTGGCACATGGACAAAAGGATGGCGGTGGTGGTCACAAGCAGGCTGGTCGGTGTGCAGCCAGAGTGACTCCTAGTGGCGGTGCAGGGAGAAGTATAGCAGCAGGAGAGAGTCAGCCCTTATACGATCAGATCTTCACGGCTTCCGGGGCCTCTTCACCCGGGGGGCTGACAACGCCAACCGTCAGGGAGCAGGACGATCGCTCGGAAGGGGAGGTGTCCGACGGCGAAGAACAACAAGTGCCAGCAGGAGAGACCAATCGGAGGCGGTGGGGGCGAGCTCCCAGACAGCCCGGTGAGTCCAGCAATGAGTTATCTTTGACTAAGGCATTACATGACTTGTTAGGGTTCGTAACAGCGGGTATAGTGGGGATAACGGGGGGGGGGTCTGATCAGCAATTGGCGGCTCCAAGGCCGGCCAGTTCTGGATCAGGGGCGCAATTGAAGCATTTATTGGAAGGATTGCAGAATTTTGGTGGGTAGATTTGAACTGGGACAGGAACAGCCGCCACAGGTGGCCCCTTGGACGGGAGCGGTAACCGGGGAAAGAGGTGCTATGGCAACTAGGGTAAGGGTGCAGAGGGTGCCGGACCCCTCGGGGGCGGCAGCAGAAGGAGCGGGGCAAGAAAAAGGGGGCTACAGAGGGGGCGGCAACAACGGCCAGAGTGGAGGTGGTGAGTATTGCGGATGCGGCGAAGGGCGAGGTATATGTGTGCTTTGAGGGTCCACTGGGAACACACTTAAAGCAGGAGGTTCGGGATAAGATTGTCAAGGTTGAAATTTAACCTGTGATAGGGTAACACCGGATAATTCCAAGAAAGGGGATGAAGAAAAAGGAGGTACAGGCTGATTCCGCGGACGTTTGCAAATTGTAAATTTGGGGGGTTCTGTAAGTTTAAGCACGAGTGCTTCAAACCAGGGAGGCGTCCCAGCGAGCCTGCACATGGAAGGGACAACGCCGGAAAGGTGAAAAGGAGGCAGCCTTTTCCAAGTAGGTATCTGGACAGGGTAGCGGCGAGGCTATTGGTCACGGGGTTTTGGGGAAGGTTTTCGCATACCATGTTCATGGGCAGTGGTTCCACCACGGACAAGAAATTAGAAGGATGCATGGGAACAACCGGGGGTAGTGGGAGGAAATAAATTGGCGAAGGAAGTGGCTTTGGGTCGGATGGGGGGCCGTTTGCGGATAATACCTATACAGGATTTAGTTGTTTCAACTTGGGGGTGGTGCCTAAGAAGGAACCGAACAAGTTCCGACTTATTCATCATTGGTCATTTCCTAAGGGGGGTCGGTGAATGATTTTATTGATCCGGAAGCATGCACTGTGTCTTACACGTCATTTGACGTGGCAGTACGGTGGGTGAGGAAATATGGCAAAAGGGGCACTGAGGGCAAGTCGGACATAGAATCCGCCTTCCGCTTGCTTCCGGGGCATCCGGATAGTTTCCGGCCGTTGGGTTGTTATTGGCAAGAACAGTTTTATGTAGACAAATGCTTACCTATGGGTTGCTTCAGTTATGGTGCCATGTTTGAAGCATTTAGCTCATTTCGGGAGTGGGTGGTTAGGGATGTGTCGGGCCTAGATTCGGTCATATAGTACTTGGATGACTTTCGGTGCATGGGCCCCCCCTGCCCCGACGTGTGTTCGATTCTGCTATCCACGTTGCAGCACTTCGCGAGCAGGTTTTTTGGAGTGCCTTTAGCAGAGGATAAACAGAAGCCCCGACGACGGAACTCAGTTCCTTGGGGGGATAGTGGTAGACGTTGAAACAATGGAATGTCGCCTGCCCAGAGGTAGGTTGGAGCACTTATACAAAGTAATTCGAGGGATCCACAGACTGCGGTAAGTCCAGTTGAGGGCTTTGCAGTCGTTACTAGGTAAGTTGACTTTCGCTTGTAGGATAATCCCAATGGGGAGGGTGTTCTGTCGACGGCTGTCGGCAGCAACGGTAGGGGTCATGGCAACTATGTATTTGGTCAGGCTTAATAGGGAACACCGGGAGGACTTGAAGGTATGGTATGAGTTTCTGGAGTCGTACATCGGCAGATCGGTGTGGATGTCGGGCCCGGTGAGTAACTGTGACATGGATTTAACTACAGACGCGGTAGGAGCTACGGGTTATGGGGCGTTTTTTTTCAAGGGCAGTGGAGTGCGGGTCCTTGGCCGCAAGTATGGGTGGAGGCAGGGTTCACGTAACCTGGTGTTACTGGAACGCTTTCCAGTAGTACCGGCGGTGGAACTTTGGGGGTGAGGCTTGTAGGAATATGAAATGAGACTGAATGGTGCCAACAAGGGGGTGGTCCAGGTGATCAACCGCATGTTGGCGTCATCACCACATGTACTAAGGCTATGGCGTAGGTTGGTGTTGAGGTGCTTGGGATTGCACATTTTCTTTTATGCTGGTCACATACCTGGAGTGTATAATACACTGGCTGATGCACGGTATCGCTTTCAGTGGGACAGATTCAGTGAGTTGACCCCGGGCGCAGAGCAGGAGGGAGTCCCTTGCACGGATTGGATCTGGGAGCTGGCATTGGAGCGCCACGGGATGGATTCGGCAGTCAGTGAGTGTAGCCACGCGGGCGCATTATACTAAGGTATGGAAGGAGTGGTTGTTAATGGTACAGGAGGCCAAGATTGGTAAGGACAGGGCGGAGGTAAGGTTGTGGGTTTTGTATTTGTGTCTAGGAGCATGGAACGTGGGGAATTGGTCTCTGCCATCGAGCGGGAGATGGTAGGCCTTCATGATTTTACAACTGATGGGGGAGGAGGACGCAACAAAAAAGTTTGGGAAACAGGCGTTATAAAAAAAAAAAAAAAAAAGGGGGGTTTTTCCGGAGGGGTCACATGAGATTAGTTATGAGACGGCCTGTCACGTTTGCCAATC